>NW_005841877.1:358366-383642 GCF_000455745.1 Alligator sinensis
GTTTCTGGGAAGGTGGTCTATGTTTTTAAGTTTCCGTAGAAAGTCTGTAGTGTCTTGTACAAAACTTGCTCGGTGGGTGACAAGCGATTTTAGGATTGATTCAACGAAACCTGATATTTCCTCAGTTAGGGTCCCATGGTTGGATATGATAGGTCTGCCAGGGTTCCCTTGTTTGTGGATTTTAGGGAGCAGGTAAAAAGTCCCTGGGTTAGGTAGGGGGGGGATCAAGGTCTCTAGTTTTTATTGTAGTCTTGATGGAAATGATTTGATGGTATTGTTGAGTTTTTTGGTGAAAAGGGGAGTAGGATCTTCTTGTAGTTCTTTGTAGTAGGTGGTGTCAGAGAGCTGTCTGTTGGCTTCCTTTATGTAATCCTCATGGTTTAGGATGACTATGACTCCTCCTTTATCTAGTGGTTTTATTACTATTTGGTGGTTACATCTTATGTATGTATGCAGGTGTATATATCTGTGTGTGTGTATGTATGTATATGTATATATAGAAGGTAGGACTGTACCAGAAGGTAGGACTGTACCTGAACTAGTTCATTAGCTAAGGAACCAGAAATAGTATAGCCACTTTAGTAGGATGCTGTGCCTGAGTTCATTAGCTCTGCTGAGTAAGACGGATTACTAGTGCCATGGTTTAGTACTGTGCTGATATGGCTATATTGCTTCTAGTTTTGGAGCTACAGTTTTCTCTGCATGCACGATCTCGTGCTTTGTAGAGTCTGGTATGCCAGTGCATTCACTGGTAACTTGGGGTAACTCTCCATGATACCAACATGTAGACATCCTTACTGTAACATTGAGTTATCTGCAAATACTTTGGCTTGCAACTAGGAAGCTCAGTTCTGCCATTCATAACCAAATTATAATTGGTCTCGTTAACTCATTAACACTGCAGAGTCATGTTCTCCCATGAAATCTTTGCTTTTAGATCACTCAAAATTGATTTTATGTTTTGTATGTAATCAGCAATTGACTTACTGAAAACTGGGATGCCATAATCATGTTTAGGTTTAACTTCTTGTGATTACAGAAACTTGTATCTAGCAGTTTTTTCCAGATAAAGAGTTAAACCCCTGTGTTTGGCTTCCTATACATCACAGGAGGCTAAATTTTACATTCAGAGGATCCTAGCAGGCAATCCATATCCTATGCTGCAGAGGATGGGGAAAAAAACCAAAAAACAAAACCAAAGTCCCAGCTGAACAAAGGTAAAGTTCCCTTACAGCTGAGAATCTGGCAACTGGTTTGAACCTGAGTACATGAGTATGGATTACTGATACCATCCTAGTCACTGCTTCAACTGTGGCCAGAGGAAAGTAAATATATATATATCATTCACCACTTTTCCCTATCGATATCGATAGGAAAAAAATGGTAAATGATACAAAACCATCAAAATAAAATGTTGTCTGTTTTAGGACCAAAATGTTGACACATACTCCAGATTCAATACTGCTCAGCTGTTTGAGGGAATGGCCACCCTCTTTCTCTCAGCCGCAGCAGCTGTAGTTAAGTAAGAAATAATATTGAGAACTCTCTAGGAGACTATGTCTGTCTCTGTTCAGCCAGGAAGGAGCAGTGGCTCAATTCAGAGTTGAGTGCTAGCAGAAAGAAATGTCATGTTGTCCCCAGAGGGTATACACAGTTCTCAGACAAAAGATCGCTAAAAGGAACCCCTTTTCCAATTCTAAAAATAACAAAAATAGGGATAGTTGGGTCTTAATCACTGCAGTGCTGGCCCATCCCCTTTTAATGAAACCTAGAAAAGGGTATTTTTAATTTTCCTCTCACTACATGATTGTACAGTACTTTCGTTTACCCAGCTATAATGAAAGCTTTTTGTGCAGGCCAGTTTAAAAATGCATGCTTTCCAATGTGTATAAAAGATGTCACATAGCAGAATCAAGAATACAGCAGAATGCAAAGACATGCCAGTCAGCATCCTGGTGACCTACTCCTATTATAGTAATTACATTTTTGAAGATATGTCACTATTTTGTCAGGAGAGCCGCACAATAAGGTGTCAGCAAACAGGTTGCTTATCATTTAAGATGTTACTTGATGTCTGCAACTACTTGTCTGCATGACTGACAGCTTTACTCAATGGACTTCTGAAATGCACTGCAGTGACATATATATATAACCTTACAACCAAAAACAATACATACACAGTGATACATTTCTATAATACTACACAATATTTAAGCAATTATTGAGATTCAGCATGCTTCAAAAGCCAGTTGTTTCATAGGATTCTTGGAGAGGGCTGAAAGTATGTTCTCTAGAATGATGAATGGTAGAATTTTTATTTAATTTTTTTGCAGGTGGGTAGCTTACATCATTCTTAGGAATAACTCTTTTAAAAATTAACAAACAGTCAAGAGGTATGTTAAAGAAAAAAGGAGCACTCAGAAGTTTCACATTTATGCTCATTTCAAACTGAAATCTCTGAAATCTCATTTCAGTCTTCTTTTGATAATTTTGAAACGGAATTCTTCTGTTTCTTCAGGAACAGAATTTACTGGAAATTTTCCAGTGAAGTGGGTTTTTGCTGGATGATTCTAATTTATCTAACCTGAATTATTTTGCTGGAAAGTTTCCTTTGTGGGCTTTTAAACCCAAATTCTAGAAATGGCATTCTTCTTCTGCTTCACTGGATCTTTCCAGCTCTTTCTATTCTGCCTTCCCTTCCCTTTCACAGAATGATGGTCTCAGTAAATGGTGAGTGACTCATTTTAGTTGTGCATCTATTGTTCTTTCTAATAAGAATGTGAGCTAGGAAAAAAGTCTTTAAAAGAACTGTATATCAAACCCAGAGGGACTGAGTTGACTGAAATACAGCCAAGAATGTTTACGCATTCTTACCATGCTTGAATGCATGTAATGGCCTTCACTGACCTGTGATTCAATCAGGAGAGAGGACCTGTGGAAGGTCCTGATGAGATTCAGATGCCCACCGAAATTTGTTTCCATTATCATATTTCTTCATGACTTCTTCCATATCCAAGATAACCAACACTTCATTTCTGATCTTCAATTCACTAACAACTGAGTTGTGTGTACCCACTCAGTTGAATTGCTCTAGGGCACTCTTATTTGCTTCTCTGAAGCATATGAAATGCTTGGAATCGCTGTCAACTTCACGGAAACCCAGATACTTTACCAACCTGACCCAAATGAATGCGCTGCTCTTCCACATATTACAATTAGAAGGTAATCCTTGAAGAAAATTAAAAATTTCCCCCTCCTTTCTTAAAAAGTAAACACAGATGATGATATGCAACACCAGATAAAATCTGCCAGTGCTGCTTTTGGACATCTCCAAAATCATGTCTTCGATGAGCATGACATCAAGATTCAAACCAAATTTCTTGTATACAGGCTGTTGTTATCCATACCCTGTTGTATGGGAGTGAAAATTGGATGCGATATTGGAAACACTTGAAAGCTTTGGATGTTACCTTCAACAATGTTTTCAGAAAATCCTCCATATCAATTGGAAGGATAGAAGAACGAACACCAGGGTACTGGTTCAAGCAAAAACCACACTAGCTCCATTGGAGGAGTAGCACAAATACAACCACATTTTATCCTTAAAGTAGCAGTTCACATGCACACAGACACATACACACACACAACTTTTCCTGATGTAAATCCTCTAGGTTTTCTCACTGTTTTCTTAGAAAAATTCCAGTGGGAATATTCTTTGAGTAAAATCTGCAGAAGAGACTAGACAAGGTCTTCATGATTTAAGAGTAAAGGACTAGAAGGGATTTCCTGGGCTATACAGTCTAGTCCCCTGAATTCACAGGAACTATTCATTCCAAACTGCCTAGAAGAACATGACCTTGTACCAATATTGCCCTTTAACTTAAATAGCTTTTATCCTTCTCTTATATATTCATCCTCAAATGTATTTATAAAGAGTAATCATTTTCACTCTAACCTTGTTTTGCTAAACTAAACAAGCCAAGCTCCTAATTCATGCCAAAAGATTTTCATTTATGTAACTGAGGGCAAAACTGGGTTATATGTAGGTAAGAGGCCTTATCAACAACCCTCTGAAAATGCTTGCTAAATCTCACAGTATGCATATTTTTTGAAAGGAGAACATTTCAGAAGGGCAGTAGCTTTTACGTTTTAATTATTATTTGTGGGAAGCTGGGAACAATACAAACATAGCAAAAGCACTCCAACTTTAACACAGCTACATCAGCTAAGCACTGAATGAAGCAGAGTTAAAGTTGAAGTGATTGTGCTATTTGTATAGTTCCCAGCTGGTCCACAAGAAACAATAAGCATAATAGTGTCTGCCTTTTGCAACATTCTCCTTTTGAAACAGCTCCAGCTATAAAGGCATCTATACCCTCAGTGAATTTTCTTTTTGGTGTCTTGCTAAGAAAATGAGGATTGATAGGTAAAGACAACCTTAAAACTGAAATATTTCTGGATTAGTTCAGACTTGGAAAATTACTATAATTGTGAATTGGTAGCTAGTCTTATAAAACATACTTCAAATTAGTAGTCAACCATCAAAAAAAAAAAAAGAGGAAACCTTGAATTTAAATGTATCACAATGCAGCGTGTTGCATTTACTGTTTCATTAAAGCTTTGAACTAACAGTTTACAAATAATCAAAAAGAACATTTGGAAACACAATGAAAAATGAACAATACTTACAACCATACCATTTAGGGACACCCAGCAATCTGGTGGGAAATCCTGAAGTAAAGGTACTAAGAACTGAAGACAACCATCCCAGTGGCATAGTAGCAGCATCATTCCAATCAGGTTAAAGATTCTCACCACAGCACTTGCCAGATCATATGTCATATGGAAAATCTGTAGAAAAAATCAAAAGTGATTTATGTGATTAAAATCAGGTCATATAACTCATTTTCTTCTCATACAAACATATCAAAGAAGAGTAAGCAGTCTTGTACACAATCATATCACCATATGTCTTATATACTTTGCACTCCTATAGTGCCTGAGGATCTAACAATGCTTTACGAATAGTAATACCAATGCAAGGGGAAAGACGATCCACAAAAACCAACATTTAAGTATAAAGGAGCCCTCTCAAGTGACAAGAAAACACTGTACTGAGGTGACTAAGTCAAATGACTCAGTCACATGATGAAGGACATGTCTACATGCTAAACTAATGCTGTTCCATATGGTTTCCTCCTTAACTAGAAGCAGCAGAGCTGCATTAGATTTCAGGAGACGTGTGTAGATGAAACAGGGGCCCTAAACTGAAGCGATGGGTTTTTAGAAACACTGCTTCAATTTAGCCAAGTAAACCCCCATGTCATGCACACACCTGTGCACTTGCCTACCTCTGGTGGTGGGGAGGGGAGGGTGAGCTGCCAGTGGGAGGGGCAGTCCCTGGGCTGGGGGGGCAGCGGGTGGCGGGGCTGGTGCTTCCCTCCGCAGCAGCAGGGGCCCCCTTCCAGGCAGCACCCGCCTGCAGACACCTGGCTCGGGTAGTCCCAGGGGGTACCACAGCTGCGGAGGGAAGCACCAGGCCCCCGTGCAGCACAGGCAGGCAGGCAGGCTCCAAAAAAAACAACAAAAAAGATTTCTGCATTTTTTTCTTGGGTAGCCTGCCTTGCCAGGCTGCCTGCACAGGCTTCCTGCAGAGCCCCTGAGCTGCATGGAGCTTGGTGCTTCACTCTGCAGCTGTAGAGCAGCTGAGGAGTTTTAGTTTGCTGTGCCCCAAGTCATTTAAGGCGCATTACATTGCCAAATTTGCTACAGCGGCTGGAATTACTGCACAATATGCCACCAACATGTACAAACACCAACACCATTAAAGCGGTGCAAAAGCATTTAACCCGCTTTAAAGTGTCATGCACACATGCCCCTCATTTCATCTACACACAGCCAGGAAGCCTATCTGACTCTGCTAGTCAATGGTGCTTATTAGCCCTCTCTGTGGATGTAGCTAGATTGCTATGAAGTTTGGGAGGCATCTCACCCAGAGCAGTATGGTGTATTTGATGGTACTGTTGCCAGGGATAGTATGCCATATAGATTCAGTCACAGGGAGGTGCTTATGCCAGACTAATTCTCAGCCTAAAGCTATCTCCTGGACTAGGGACAGACATTACACATAAACTGGTATAAATGATCAGAAAAAGGTTTATATCTGTAACACAACATAAGTTCAGTGCACATAAACCATCTTCAAATGGCCCAAACCAGTTTAAGATAACCTGGATGGATATAGTATCAGATTTAAATGATTGAGTTTAAATTGGTTTATTGAACTTCTGTCTCAGATCCTGGAGTTAAACATGGTGTGAGAAGGAACAGGTAGAGATTGTCCAAACTTACATCTCTCTCCTCCTAAGTGAGTTTTCTGACCATACGACTACAGCATTTTCTGGGATAGGGAGGGCACTTTCCATGCCTCCCGATGAAGCTGGGACAGTATACAGACACAGAATTCGAGATTTACTGCACCACAGAGAGAGAGCATGACTTATCCATGAGGCAGAAAACCTGGATTTCAAACGCTTCTGCCAATATTTATTCTTGCCAAAAATCACAGGAAGAATAAGAAACAGACTTAAAGTCATCATATCCCTGCACTTTTTATTAATTAATTCAGTGTACAAACATCATCCCACTGTACTAGACTGCACAGATGGAAGTGTACATTTCTCAGTTATTAAACACTATCAGTGTTCCTAATGTACTGCAATTTTTTAAACACCTGTAGCATTTCACTTTATGCCAACTCATTATAACTATAGTTTGCTCAATTAATCCCTTCACAAAAATGCCAGCATCCAAATGATCCCATTACAATGACATTTCCATCCATCCATCCATCCATCCACATGCCCCACATACATTTAACAGTTTATTGTGGATAAGTTGGTTGGCTATAATCAGCATGTGCAGCAACATTTGATTAAACTGACGTACAGAATAACAAGAATGTTTTAGCTTTATCTAGCACTTTTTATGCAAAAAAATCATAAAACATATTCCATACTATCGACATAAATATAGTTATTTGTGAATCATTCCATCCACTGCTGAAATACAGCCAACTATACTGTAAAATGTGCTGTAATGAACCTCATTCAACAGTTAGGAGGTAAAAATGCCTTGTCCAATTGATATTTCAAAGCAGTTTTAGATAGAACAATTTTCGGTCAAAATTTATGAAGGAAACAAAGCCCTTAAAGCCAAAAAAGGTAACAGATTCCCGTGGGCATATAGAATGAACTTTTCTGCAGGTGGAGATAAAGAAAAAGAAAAAGAAGGAAAAAGCCACAAACAGCTCTGGACAGTGCCGGGGAGGTGTGGGGGGAGGAATCCTGAAAAAGAAAGTTCGTTCAGTACCCTCCCCACCCCACCCACTTCCCAAAGTAAGGAAGAAAGAGGAATAACAGAGTAATACTGAAAATAATGAACTATCTACATAATGAACCATGGTATGTGGACACATATTTAGAGCAACATTATAAATCCTGACAAGTAATAAATATTAGGTATTATGAGACTGGATTTACAAATATATTTGAAACTAAGATGAAGTACCAACTATGTTAACTAAGGGCCCGGTTAATTTTCACACACAAGGTACTGATTTTTGTCCTTAGATCATAACTTCATATGTGATATAGTAAAAAGCATATTAGGAGGTGAGATCAGATTATCAAAATGGTGTCTTCTGCCTTTACAATCCATTCAATTTAAAAAATCCAAGACAGGTATTTCAAAACTATTTTTACATTTAGGTGAAGAGTTTGGTATTTGTGAACAACAAAACTCATGTGAAGAAAGGCATTGTATGCAAACCATTAAATAGCCAAACTGAATGCAGAGGTTCTATTATTTATATGTTTAAACACATGTAAGTATAAGTGCTGAGGCCAGATTAAGGCATTTTTCATAACTCTATTGGCCTTATTTTGTTATAATAAATATATAAATACGAAATTCAAAGACTATTTAATAGGGCATGGATACATAGCCAGATACTACATGTAAGTATAAAGCATTTTTTCCAGTTACGCCCTTTAGGAATATTAGTTCTATATTCCAGTTTGTATGGAATGCTTGTAATATTATTAAAAATGTCATGTCTTATCCAAATTCCATTTCCCTCCTGTAAAATTAAGGATGTTTTACTTTATTTATAGTTTATGGAACCTTTTCTTCAAAGACAAGATTTCCAGAAAAGCTCAGCTGCCATCTACTATATTTTCAAGAGAGTCCGTCAAAGTGGTCAGATTTTCAGAATTCAGTATGCTGGATACTGCGCAATACTGAAAACTGGATCCCAAGTGTGAGGATAGGATCTGGCTGGTGTTGAGCTCAAAAATGTCCTTTTCTTTGGATTCCTAGAGGAGAGCAGAGCTCTTCTGAAATAGAGTCCCCAATTGTTAATGATGAGCACCTGACAATTTGGGCCAATTTACCTTTCTGAATACATGGCATTACTTTCACTGAGCTGATAACAAACCTGAGAACTCCAGACTCACATCGCCCTCTGTTCTAAACACTATTGTAAGCAAGATGAAATATTGTGTTGGTAGGCACAGATACTTAGAAATGGTTCATTCAGGGCTCTATGACTTGGGCAGGATCCAGTTTTCCCACAGTTTCAGACTGAGGAGGGTCCTGACAAGTAAAGCTCATATCTTGATATATGCTTTGCCAAAATTTGGGTATATTTGGTTCTGGGGGCTTGGTATACACCTATTCTTATTTATCTTTATAACAGGATATGACTTCAATGGGTGATATGCTTGCAAAGGAGCTTGTACAAAAGAGAGAACTATCAGGGCAATTTGTGGAGTAATATTAGAGCACATGAATAGTATAGTAGCGTTAGACAGTACCAGACCTACTGCCCTATGAAACTTAATGATGAATCAATATGACCCCAATAATAAGCTGTAAGAAGTATACAAAAGGAGCAATCAAAAGGAGCAATTCAAATTTAAGCTAAATAATTGGTGCAATACGCTCAAGCCCTAGAACCTCAGTATGAGTGGATACAGGAGTGGTGCACGGGGATGCAGCCACACATCATTTCCTACAACTATGCAATACATGTCCAGTGAGCTCCTTGAGCTCACCAGCTTCTCAGCACAACTCCAAAGAGAGCTGCTGCTTTGGTGCAGCTCCAGAACCCATGGAATGAGACCCAGGGGGCTGCTTGCCCCCTTCTTCCTCTTCCATCAAATTTGGTAGTGGGTAGGAGGGTGGAAGGGGCAGCATTCACCCCCTGGGTTCGTACCCTGGGCTAATGCCACTCGGACAAGTCAGTGAGCTCAGAAAGCTCACTGTACAGGCACTAGGCCTCTGCGAAGTGGCTAGTATTCACTTTGGATTCCGCTGATTTCGGGGACAGTGATTCAATTTGGTGCTTCGAATCACTGTCCCGATTCAGTTTAGCCGAACCTCGGAATCAGCCAGGCCATGCCCATCCCCTGCCCGCCCCAGCTCCTGGCACTTATTAATAAAAAAGCCATGGCTCACCAGGTGCTGCCGGGTGGGGAGCAATCCCTGCTGCCCCCACTGCCCCACACTGCATGGGGGTCTCTGCATGAGCCCCCCAACTCCCCTCTTGCTCACCCAGCCCCCCTATGGGTGCCCCGGCCAGGCCAGCTCTGGCCCTTCAAGAAAAAAACAAACAACCCCTTCCCCCCTCCCCCCCCAGACTCACTGCTCATGCAGGCAGGGGGCGATCCCTGCTGCCCCCCACTATCCCAAAGATTCAGAGAGCTTTGAATTGATTTGGATCTTTTAATTCATCCTCTTATTCAATTCAGATTCAGAGAGTCGGCTACTGAATTGAGCAGAATCTCCTCCGAATCAAATCACCACCCGAAGCTTTGCACAGCCCTAACAAGCACTACATAGCTGAAAAAGGTCCAATCACACTGCAGCCTCAGTGAGCAAACCAGTTTTGGCCAGGTCTGGGGCTGTGTGTACAAACTGAAAAACTATTCAAATGACCAGAATTTGAATGAACTACCCCAAGCGCTAAGCTGTTACATGGGTGGCTCGATTTGGAGTTTCTCTCCCCTCCCCCCACACCTTTCTTTAGCAATTTGCCTTTATAACTATGATTATGCATTATGAGAGCAATGATGCAAGATGAACCAAACACAATAAGAGTAGTGAATAATCAGCATATGACATTGTAACCTTTCATTCTTTGTGGAGCCTTTCCTTTAAAGAATGACTTTATTTGTTAACAGTCAGGAGAATGAAATATTATAAAATGTTCTTGCTTTCTAGACATTATCTTGATATCTTAGTGTGACATATTATTTCATGAGTTCAATCACACTGTTCATTCATTTGTCAATTTTACCCCTTATTTTCAGAAATCTATTGTTTGTATATTATAAAATCTTCAGTGCCCATCCCTGATCTATTTCCTTTACAAAATAACCTTAAAGTACACATATCAAAACAATAATAACAATACCTAAATCAGCACTACACATTTTACACAAAAAATACATTTTTGCTTTAAAATGAAAGCTTCCAGAGAAAATGTGTATTATTTTCAAATGTTCTGTGTACTTGTAATGAACAGCTAAGCACAAACAAAACATAAAAAAAGCTATAAACAAATACGTTTTCAGATGTTCAATGTTCCCCGCTTTCTCCATGTTTGCCTGTTTTCCTCCCTTTTCCAGCAGCAAAATGGTAACTGCTAAAAAATAGGGAAAGGAAGGAGTGAAAACACCAACATTTTGTTTTCCCAGTTTTTCATTGAAAACTGAATTCTTCTCAAAACATTTTAAAAATACATGTTTTAATGTTTCCACATAGAAAAACTCTAAAAGCTCCCCATTGCTGAGAAGTCTTTTTAATTAGAATAGACTTTTTACCACATCAAAAAGTCAACGAACTCTGAACAAGAGAAAAAGGGTTAGGTAGGAACTACAAGTTTGACAACCCTTAATTCAGGGGCAGGCAAAATATGGCCCATGGGCCAGATACAGCCCACCAAGCAATTTCATCTGATACCCACCAATTGTACCCCATCCAGCCCACACACCTCCCAGTCTCATGTATGGGAGGGTCCTGGCCCAGCCAGCATGCACAGCTTCCAGGCAGGGCTGCTGCTGCCACTGCTACATCTGCTGGGGAACCTGCTTGGCTTCCCTGGCCTCCAGGGCTAGGGACAGACATTCAAAAAGCCTGAGCCTGAATTGATTCAGTCTTTGCAGGTTAGTGTAACCTGGCTAGGCTAAATCACTTGGTAACTGTACAGATGTCCCAGACATGTAGGCACATGCCTGCAGTGAATCAGGCTAGAAGCTGGGGGGTGCTAAAGCAGTTCTCCCTTCCCTTGCACAGGGCTGAGATGCGTGGCCAGTCCCGGACAGGATACTTTAATTAGGGAGGGGTCCCCCCCCCCATTCTGATGAGCCCAGCATGGAATTGGTAACAGTGTTTTTCAGCCCTAACTCAGTGAAAACAATAGAGGGACATTACCAGCTACCTGTTGATTCTCCCTTTGTCCCATCCGCCACATCATGGACCGTAGCCAGCATGTGGTCTGCTAGCTAATGCTGAGAGGTGTCTGTAAAGCAGTGGGAATGGGGAGAGGTGGTGAGGAGCAGGGATGCCTTAAGTCTGTGCTAAACTGCAGACAGAGAGTGGAGGGGAGGGGCTAGATCTTCTGTGGAGCAGACAGCCTCACCCAGCCCAGAGAGCATGCCAGGATGCTGGGGGTGTCTGATTTAACTTAAACCAGCAAGGGGTCTGGGATAGACATTGCATAAACTGGTTTGACCCAAATCAGTTAAGTCTGATACTACATTCAACCAGGTTTATGTCAAACTGGTTTCAGCCATTTTCAGACTGGTTCATGTGCACTGAACATCTGTTCTGTTAGGTTTAAACCAATTTCTGATCACTTAAACCAATTTATGTGTAATATCTGTCCCTAGCCCGGAAGCTTCTCCTCCTGTTCGTGCTGCAGCACTTGCTCTGGGCATCAGGAAGAGAAGTAGTGGCAGGCAGGGTGGGAGATTGCAGTTGGGCGGGAGCATGGAGCATGGTGCTGGGGCTGGCAGGAGTGCAGAACCTGGGGCCTGTGTGCAAGGGGACGGCAGGAGCATGAAGTTTGGGTGGGCAGGGTGTGAGTGTGCAGGGTTTGTGGCATGTGAGAGAGGGTGGGGGAGTGTGGGGACCCCCCTATACACTCTCCGCCATGTCACACAGCCCCTGCCACTACCAGCACCAGCAGTAGCAAGTGGCAGGACCCCAGGGTGTTTGTGGAGCTGAACTTCAGCCAGTTCCAGCAGTTCCAGCTGTACATGATGGCAAGGAGTGGAGCCAGGCTAGCCCAACTCTATTGCAGGGGGCTCACGTACACCCCTGGCACTCATGTGCCACGAGGGGAGAGTCCTGTGCAATGGAGCCAGCTGTCATTCCCACTCCCTAGTGCCACATGGAGCTGCTGGGACTCTGCTGGGAAGCAGGGATTGAGGTTCCCCACCACTTCTGGTGGAGTCTCGGGACCTGCAGGTGGTGGCAGGGAGCAGGAAAGGCTAGAAATTAATCTCACTTATTTCACAAGTGATCTGCACAAAGGACAGCAAGAAATTCAGGCCATTTTTTTGAAAATCAGGCCACTTTTATTTAGCTTCTTAATTCTATAATTAACTAATAATATCTATCTGACTTGAAAAATTGGGCCGACATATTTTTTAAAATTGTACATATAAAAGTTCAAATTATAAAACAAGCAGAAAAAGTGTACTTTCCTTATTTTTTGCTTTTGTTTGCTGTTTGCATTTATCTGTGATTAGACCAAGATACTATCACTTAACTATTTGTGTGTTTTGGCTTATGGTTTCCAAGGGCTAAAATAATAGAAAAAAATTACAGTTTGCAAAGAAAAAAAATCTTGAATATCAAACTATTTTTCTGTTTTTAATCTAAATTATTTCTAATCACATTAATTTTTATAATCTTTTTTCAGTACTCTGAATCTCCAGGATTTGTGGTGCAACAAAAATGGCAATACCCTTTTAGGGTAATATAGTTGACATTTTAACTACAGAGTAAGTTCAGTTATGAATGTTTGGCATCACAATGGCTGTTTGGAATAGGAATAAGAATAAAATCTGCTCTAAAAGTCAGAGTTTACATGATTGTCTCAGTTTTCGGTTACACTTTTTAATGACTCTTTTCACTCCTATGTGTGAAGGAGGAAACAGATTGCTGCTTCCTAATATTTACAATGCAGGCATATTCCAAAATGCAGGAGCTCTGATAACTGATTTTTCAGCTCAAGACAACTGTTCCAGTCCTAACTAGCAGATCACTCACTTCCTTATTACTACTTGAGGTCTGTCTTATTATGTTAATAGTTTGCATATATTTTCACTTAAGAAATAACACAAGCTGTTGAACTCCATACCATGGAAATCAGTCAGTTATGCCTGCTGTTTTCTGACATTGTATTTTATATTTACTCAGCTCTGATTTGCAGGTAACCTTATGGATTATTATCTTTATCTTTAAATTTAATTCGTATAGCATATAAAAATCTGAGGAATGTTTGGTAAATATTACTGTATAATCTTATAGATTTTATCCAGACACCTTTTTCCAAGAACCACTCTGCAGAGTAGACTTAGTGCTAAACCTTACCAGCACTGCAAGGCTAGCTTAACTGGCAGCAGTATTTTACTTTTAATCCTCAAATTACAATTTGGACTTTACCTCAAGCAACTTAACATGATGCTTGAACTAAACAGAAATGTACACAATCAGAAATACTGAGCATCTTCTCTGTGCAGGTATGATAAATTGCCCATGGACTGAAATTCCTGGAAACATCAAGTCTAACAATAGAACATTAAGATAGGCTGCATGGGAGAAATATTAGTAATAAAAATTATACGGGGGTTCATTAATCTCTATGGCAGTCTGGAATTATTGTCTTTAACCCTCGGAGCGGCAGGTAGTGACAGATTAAAAACTGTCAGGTCCTGAGTCTTATATCACAGTTTAGCTTTCATTTAGTCACCAGCAGGGTAGCAGTTACATTTCTGCACAAAATATAGCAATGCACCATGAAGAAAAATAATAAACCGGGGGTGGAGGAGAATTAAACCTCTCTTTAGGACACAGTTTATATCTTTTTTTTTTCCTTTTCTTAAAATGGGGCAAATAAGGGGGATCTAAACCAATAAGAGCTGTTTTAAAGTCTGTTTTGTTACTTCATAGTGCCTACAATGCATATTTTAGATATGTATACCTTTATTCTACATACAGGTGTTAATGGAATTTTTTTGGATATATCTGTGGGAAATATAGGCCTGATCCATCTTGGTACTACAGTCTCTTCAGTTGGCCCCTTTGGGAATTTGATCCAGTCAATATAATGATCCAGCCAGTCTACATATTTTGACTGATCCAGCCAGCCTATGTGTTTTGTGACATATTACAGCATTCTAAACTGAAAATATTTTGGGAAAAGCAGCAAAAATACTTATTAATTCAAATACTTGGATATGCCTGCAGGGTAGAATTTTGTGTTCAACTGAATTGTGATGTGTATGACTATATAACAATGAAATGTGTAACTGATCATTTGTTAGTGGGGAAAAGATATGCAACACTATATAATCTAGTTATATGTGTGACCTTAAGATGTGAAGTTCTGCACTCACTTCACCTGACCCTGGAGGAAAAACTACAGTGATTTAAAAACCAGAACAAAATATTTTTAATCAAACATACATGACAAAAAAGAGCTGAGGGCAGTCTATTTTATGTAACCTTTTAAAAATTAATGTTTCATAGATCTAGTCAATCTGACATCTATTTTTTTTTTATGTAAGCATAATTTATTTCACTTGAAGGGATCTACACATAGAAGTGATGTTCTAGGTAGCAAGAGGAACTGCACATCAACATATAAATGTAATGAAGCCCTAAATCCATGTTAAGGCTGAAAGCTATAATACAACTTATTTGCAGGAGAAAAATACAGGTAGATATTGGAAAGGTCTAATATAAGTAAGCAAGCAAAATTTGTTCATTTGCCATATACAGTATTTGTTTGCCACAAATAAACCAATGCCCTATCTTGTCTTCACTGCTAGGATGCATTTTTCACCTCAAGATACAACAAGTATGACCCATTATGAGGTAATAATAGAGTGAAAACTAGGAATTTACTTTAACCATAAGGAAAACTTACCAAAATCACACCCACACTTCAACCATGGGTTGACCTAATGAATTTACTGGAAAATGAATAAATCTACAGTAAGGTTTTGGTTTATGTGATAGAGTTTACTAAACAGGGTTAAATTACTCTTCTTGTGCTAGATCCATTGAATAAGAACACCTATATGGCAAAGCAATGCTGTGTTTCAGAGAGTGATTTCTTTAGCATCTCAGAGTGTTGGCTTGACAACTGATGTCAGCTCAAGTTTTAGCCTGCAGCTGCATCCCACTGGAGTATTAGCACAACCATCAGCATCATTTGAACTTGAATTCATAATCCCTGCTGGGTCAGGTTGTGTCATCTTAAAACACCACTAGACCCATTAATTTGTACCCAAAGCTAATACAAAAAAAGCCTAAATATAGAGTTAGCCTCTAGAGGTCCAGGAGTTCTGTCTGGTTTCAGTGGCTGAGTTACAGCCAGCACCTTCTCATACCCATACATAAGTACAGTAGAGAAATGCAGGCATGGGTGCAACCATGCCTTCCTTCCCTCTCATTCAACAAAGGACCGGGAATATCATAGACCCGCATTTGGAACAGGAAGTGCAGGCTGGATAAAAGAAGGTGCAACACATGCCAAACGCAAAGTATATTGAAGCCTATATTTTCTATGCATTCTGCATCAGTGATCTTAGGGAGAGATTAGGGTTGTTATAAAGAGATGGCGATCAAAAATTCTCTGTCTCCCCAGCAATGGTATTAAATTAAAAACATGGGAAATGCAGACTGAATAGTAGGAAGAATTTCTAACTATGAGGTTTGGTAAGCATGGGGATGGATTACTCAGAAAAATGGTGGAATTTCCATTACTGGAAATTTTTAAGTGTGGATTAGACAAATTCTTGGCTGGGATGCAACACAGGGATGATCCTGTGTTGAGCCTCTAGGACTAGGTGAGCTTTTAGGACTAGGTGACCTCCTATGGACCTTCCAGTCCTGTTTGCTCAGACCTTGTGCCTCAAGGAACAATCTTACTTCTCCTTTCCACCAAAATTCTACCTCGAGTAATGAAATCTGCTTTAAATAAGGGTCCACCAAAAAGACCACATTATTGCAATTCCTGGAATTTGTACAATAAATCAACTATTGGCAATTAAAAAAAAATTAAAAATCATAACAGCACTTTCTATAATCTCAATATATCCTGGAGGGAAGATTTTCAATGCATGCTCCACACTTCAAATACAAATAGCTCATACCCATGTCTTCTAAAATATTCATAAACATTATTATCAAAACTGTAACTCATTAATGCATAAAATCTAATGTAAAAAACCAAAAACGTGAGCTAATCAGCAGATCACATAATAAGTTAGATTTAAGAGTTAAACAGAGTTAGGAAGTCTCACTGATAATGGATTTGTTTTTCCAACTACCCTTCCTAATCACAGGGTAGAACAGGGAAGATCATTGTTTTAATAAACCGAGCATTCTAATAACCTCTGTGAAAGTAATGGAGTATCACTAATCCAAAATTGCTGTATAATATTTTACATTCAGATACAGAGGCAGAAACACAGATAGTATTGTCTTTTTATTTTGCACAAAATGTAGCGGACAAATTATTTACAACATGCATATGTAATGATCATATATTAGGCTGCTAGTATTTTACACTATTTTGTTTTCCAAAAGGTTATTAGAATACCCTACATAGAACAATGATCACATGTAAAATACCTTTTGTAATTTATACCATTCTATTGTGGAATTATATCTTCAGAATTGATTCCTCCCTTCCTCCACTTCTCCCTCTTATCTGTCTTTCCTGTCTTCTCACCTATGGGCACATCTACATGTGAAATTAGTGTGCCTGAATAAACTTTAGCACAGTTTGCATTTACACATGCACCCAGGACTACAGCATGTTGGGGCAGGGCAGTGCAGCCCCAGCTGGCAGGGAGGCTCAGTCTGCCAATCTGGAACTGCTCCGCCCCAGCTCAACAAGCTGCAGAGGGGCTGGCTGAGTCACAAGAGTGCTACAGTGTAGGGGCTAGCCAGCAGGGACCCTCTGCACTGTGGCACCCCTGTGCCCCAGCCAACCCCAGTCACTGTCCACAAGTGTGTTGCAGCAAAGTAAATAACTCTGCCATAGGATAGTACTTGTGTATCCTACAGCAGAGTTCATTAGTTTACTCCGGCCTAATAGGGCCACACGTGTAGATGGTGACATTTTACTGAGGAGCTAATTAGTCAACTGTAAATTGCACGTGTAGATACCCCCCATTACTACTAAATAATGGAGGGAAATAAAGCAAATCAATTGTCTCTTTATATTACTATTCTGTGAACACCACTTTGTTGAGTATTGGACAGTTTTACCAAAAGGTAAGTGAGCAAGGCATGCAGGCAAAATAACAAGTGAACAAACAACAAGGCAGTTATTGAGCAATAACTAATTTGCATGTATTTGACTAAAAACATGTCTAACTTACCTGCCTAATAGTGGTTAGGTATTGTATTTGGCAGTTTACACACCAGTCACTGAGATGCATTAGAGCTGATCTTTCTTCCCTTGGGCCATCTCTAATGAGGAGCTATCAAGCTACACTTTGTGCTATTTAACTTTACCTACCCAAAATAACACTTACCTAGCTGTGTAAATGCCATTTCTGACATTTTCACATTGTTTGCCCTGTGGACAAATAAAAATTGGCCAGGACCTCAATGCACATATCTACCAGAAACAAAATGATGGAGGAGTGGGACCCTCCCATGTTTTAGACTAATAGCTTGGTGTACCGGGCATTCATCCAGGAAGTGGGATACCTAGGTTCTAGGTCTCTTCCTCAGTGAGGGTTTGACTATGAATGTTCTGCTTTCCAACAGAATATGGTCACTTGGTGTGCTTTCTAACACTTGGTCACACTACTGGGTCACAGTTTAGGTCAGAGGTGCTCAACCTTTGACCCATAGGCCAAACCCAGCCTCTGGCACTGGGGCATCCAACTCATGGGGCTCCCCTATAGGCTGTGACCCTGTGAACTAGATTGACATGAAAGGTGGCACAGGGCCTGATCCCAGTGTGCAGGGATGAGGTGGGGGCAGTGTGGGTGCTCCTGAAGCCCAGTTCTGGAAGGGTGGGAGCATGGCAGAGCTTCCAGAGACTAGTCTCATCCCAGACCAGCTCCCACACCATCCATCTGGTCTGTGGGGCCAAAACTGCGAGTACCATTGGTTTAGGCACTATCCAGAGCCTTCTCCAACCCTCCCTTTAATGTTGTCCCCCTGAACAGCTAACTAAAGGAGATATTTGTGGTCAAGAGGAAGAGAACAAGCTACAGATAGTATAGCTTAGCGAGATGGATGCTGACCTGGATGTGAAGGACCCCTGGGTTTCAGTTTGGACTCTTATTCCTGGTAAGGGGGAAATTTCCCCAGTGCTTTCAATCCATTTTATACAATATCTATTAAATACAGCTTCAAGAGAAACACTGGAGAAGGGTATGCGTAATGCTAACCTGAATTTTGGTGGGGTAGTATGGCACCTTATACATTAACTCAGGGGTTCTCAAACTTCATGATACTGTGACCCTGAGTGCTGGACGGCAACAGTGGGGGGATGGGGAGCTCACATGTGGCAGCCACCACTGCCATCCACCACTCCACGCCACCATGTGAACTTCCTAGGAAGCTTGGGGCTCCCTTTTAAGATGCTCCACAGTTTGAGAACTCCTGGATTAACTCATAAAGGCATAAGCTGGTTAGACCACTTTGCTGGGAAGCAAAAGATGTAGGTTGAAAACTTCTCTCAATGAGGGGGTCTAGAATTAGGTCTCCTGCCACACACCTTCCTGGCCCTAATCACTAAGCTATTTGTATACCACATGGGATAGAGCACTTCTGTATCATTGTCTAACACCTTTTTCATGTTTTTTTTGTGTGGCTACAATTTCAGGACTTTATTTTTTGTGTCCTTGTGACAAGGTGTAACAGCCCCCCTGCCCCATGACTGAGAAGGGGAAGGAGCCCAGGACCTGCTGGTCAACCCAGCCCCTTGAACAGACTTAAAAACAAAGAGGGACTTTAAATAAGATATCCACCTGCCCCCGGTGTAGGCAGTGATTGGCAGGCCTCAGGAGGAAGTAGGGGGTCAGGTGATCCAGGGAGCGGCTCAAAAACCCAGGGCTTGGCCCAGAAGGGGAAGTCTGGCTATAGGAGCCACAGGAGGCAGAGCCCCAGGGATGAGCCAGTCTGGAATGCCTGCAAAAACATACTTTGTGCCACAGAAGGGTGGAAGAGCCCATGGACTGTGAGCAACACAAGATAAGTGCCTTGAACCTTTTGTACTGGTGCTACTGCAGGCTAAGTTTAACCCAGACAGGGGAGCTTATGTTCTGTGAGCTTTATGTCTTAACAGCATGCCATATTGAATGAAATAGTTTGAATGTTTGTAATAGTTGCCCATTAGCCAGTTTAGGAAGAAGACAAGATTCATCTTCTTATCTAGGCCATTGTTTTGGTCTATGTGCGGAAGGTCCTGACTTTGCTCAAAGTCTTAACTCTTGAATTTTATCTTTAGAGGCCTTTAACAAAGTTAACCTAAAAATTACCCTTAAGCAAACATTCCACATTCCGAGAGATCAAACCCTAGGGCCTTTGACGAGATTGGAAATAAAAGTCAATTCAGTGATATGGAAATTCCCCAAAGTAATTAAAATGATCAATAAAAGAAACTGATTACCAAGCAAAAGAATCTGTTGAGTAAGATCCGAGCCCAAATTTTGGAGCAGTGGCAAGTTTGGGTAGGAGGGGCCCAAGACGGCAACTCACTCAATAAAAACTGTAACCTACTGTCCCAATTTGGAGGTAACCTCACTTGCAGAACAACGAAGGAAGAATCGCAAGTGTAGGCCGGATCAGACTGATCACCTGAACCACCCTCTCCGTGAACACGAATCTCTTAGTTCACGCTGAAGCCGCGGAGTGCCCGAAAGGGACTGAAGGAAGGGGACTTAGTCCTATCAGTATTGAGGCCAGCCCATTGAACCGTATTACTGAGGCCAGCCCATTGAACCGTACTACTGAGGCCAACCCATTAAATTGTACTACTGAGGACTTAAACCATATTTAGGTGTTTGGCTTCTCAGAATTCTAGGATTGTAAGTATATAATGAAAATAATAGTATTGATTCAAATTTAACTTTGAGTTGTAATTGTAGTTGTTTTTGTAATACTAATTCTTATAACATTGTTTGGGAAGGAAGTGCATTTGGAGCATTGTTTCTGATATATGTAGTTATTGTGTTCTTAATGTTTGTGGTATTTCTTAAAGCTAAGCAGTGTTATATGCGTAGCAAAGAATTTTAAATTAAAATTGTGTTGTATGAATTAAGTGTGCAATCATTGTGAAATCGTGCAATCAACTAACTACTCCCCCAGCCAGTGCATTAAACGAATCAGTAAGTTGTGTGGGATCTTCTCTATTCCATAACCCACTAGAGACACAGCAGAGCACTCATAGGGTCCAGAACCCTGGGAGGCTGAGTATGGGCAGGAGTCCAAATGGATTCAGATGGATAATTGTGGCATGTCAGAGCACTGCATATCTGACAGAAAAGACTGGAAAGCATAACTCCCATGCTTGCATGGGGCATGCTTAGGGCTGAGTGTCCCAGAGCCTACACAGGTCTAGAGCTGGAGCCTCAGAACTTAGGGCCCTGGTGCAGTGGACTTTGGGCAGTGGGACCCAGCCAGATTAAAAGTTAGCTGAGGCCAGGAAGTGCCTGGGTTCAGACAAGGGCCTACCCCAAAACCTGCATCTGCATCCTGGGGGCAGCTTCCCTATGAAACTGTAACATCAAGTCATGGCAGGAAAGATAACCATGGAAGGACCCAGAGAGTCTGGAAGCAAGGTGAGGAGGTCACGACTTGTGGTGAGCTAGGCTGGGAACCTTGTGATGCCAGCACCAAATATTTTGGTTACGCAAGGTATTTAGCAGAATTTGCAGATTTATTGAAATCTGACAGGGCCATGCTGTCAGTGCTTTTGCTTTGTCCTCTAAGGTGAGACCTCTGGGCTGTCAACCATTTGCCTTAGCACTCACACCGCTCTACCCCCACAGCAGGTAACTATGTGAGTGTGCAATGCACCTGCCTGACTAGAGTGCACCCCCTAAGTATGCTCACTTCAACCTTACAGATGCTTGTGGAGCTATGCTGTACCACAATTGCAGACTGTGTACCGTAAACGGCACTTATGCATTTAGGTAAGTGGTGCATGTAAGGTAAAACAGAATCTAGCTCCCTAAAAGCTTGGGTAACACAGTAGCCCTAATTAAGACTATGTGAAAGAGTTCATAGGAGGCAATATGAGTAGGGAAAATCCAACAAAGCTGATAGACTCCTATTAAAAAAACAGGAAAACCTTAATGTAAAGCAAATGAACAAATAAACAAAAGAAACCAAAAATAACACAACCACAGCAAGATTTAGAAATAGAGCTGGTTGGGAATTTTTTGTTGACACTTTTTGTTCCAAAACATAGTTCTTTAAAACCAAAATTATAAGTAGAAATTTACTCACAAGATTCCATGAGAATGGAATTTCTAGTGTCAGAAAGAGAAACCCTCACCAAATCCCAACATTTACGGTACTCCTTTAATCTAGATGACTAAGGTTCAAGTCCTTACTTTTCATAATGCAAAAAGGGAGCTGATCAGTGGTGGATCCACAATTAAGAAAAGCAGGGGTGCAGCAGAGACCATGTGGCATTGGTCAGACTGCAGTTGGAGTATTGCATCCAGTTTTGGGCACCATACTTCAAGAAGGATGTTGATAGACTGGAGAGGGTCCAGAGGAGGGCCACTTGTATGGTTAAGGGCTTATAGGACAAGCCCTATGAGGAGAGACTGAGAGCTGCAAGAGAAGGCTGAGAGATGATCTTGTGGCCGCCTACAAATTCATTCGGGGGCTGCAGCAAGGGATCAGAGATGCTCTGTTCACCAGGGAGCCTCTTGGGGTAACAAGGAACAATGGTCACAAACTGATAGAGAGCAGATTTAAGCTAGATATCAGGAAAAACTTCTTCATGGTAAGGGTGGCCAAAATTTGAAATGGGCTTCTGAGGGAGGTGGTGCTCTCCCCTACCTTCAGGGTCTTTAAGAGAAAGCTGGATAGGCATCTGGCTGGGGTTATCTGATCCCATGCCTCTTTCATGCCTAGGCAGGGGGTCAGACTCGATGATCCATTTAAGTCCATTCTGACCCTAGCATCTATGAATCTATGAACCACTGACCACATTTCAGAACATGGGAAGGATTGGGGCAAGGTGCAGCTAAATCCCCTGGGTCAGCAGGGGATTCCAGGAGGGAGCAGGGATGAAAAGGAGAGAGCGGGGGGCTGGAAAGATAGACCAACCCAGTCCCTTCCACCACAGTCCTCTGCAGAGCATGATGTGCTGCACACAGCCCCAGCTGGAGCAGGGCAAAGGCAGTTCTTGGGCTCCCCCATGCCTGAGGCAAAGAAGCAACTTCTTTCCTGCCCCTGCTCCCTGTCTGGTACCATCAGGTGTCCCTCACCAGCCTGGTGGCTCCGGTTATGGGGAACAGCTGCACAGGGTGCTGGGCTTGGCAGGGGACAACAATAGTGGTAGGTGGCTGTGTCTCCCCCCGCCCCAGTCTTCTTCCTGGCCACCTCACCATGCCCCAGTTAAGCCCAGCACCCTGCACAGCTGCCCCCCTGCAGCTTCTGGCTGGAGTAGACAGAAGTGGCTGTGGGGCTCTGCCCACCCCTGCACCCAATATTAGCCCAGAACAGTGAACAGGATTTGCATCTAACTATAATTTACAGATCTTTGCCATAGAAACAAAAAATATCTAGTGAGAGGGAACAAATCATATAGGAAATGCTTTAAACTGAACCTACTGTCGCTGCCTGCCATTTGCCAGAGCTCTGAGGGGCCCCATCCTTCTCTTGGCAGAGCCCCGCTGTTCCCACCATTCAGCGTGAGCCTCTGGGGCTGTCAGATGCATTCTGCCTCTGGCTGCTACTGGTGCCAAACTCTGAGGGACCTGATCCTTCTCTTGCAAGAGCCCTCTGCCCCCACTGCCTCATGCAAGCCTCCTGGGCTGCTGGACACATTCTGCCACCAGGTTCTGCTGGTGCTGAGGCCCATGCAGGGACACAGACCCACTCCCCCCACACCTGACAGCTGGCCAGAGACCAGAGGTTGGGCTGGGGAGAGAGTCTGTGCTGCCTAAGTTCCATGACAGTCAGAAGGTGGAAAGACCTGGGGCCACAAAGGTGACTGGGATGCTGGCGGACAGCAACCTAACATGAATTGAAAGAAATTGTACAGAAGTTTGATGCACTAGTCTAACCTAAATCAATTTTGAGTGCACATAGATACAGGTCTATCTTAGAACAGGTTCTTCCATTTTTAAACCAGTCTATATGCACTAAACTTCTGCTTTGTTATAGGTATAGACTGGTCTTTGGTCACTTAGAGCAGTTTATGTGTAATGTCTGTACCTGGCTTAAATGAGTACTTTCCCTTGGTTTTCAAAAACCCTCCAATAACTCAATCAGTTAATGAAAAGAATCATACAATATGTCAATATATTTTTTTGTGATACGAGGAGACAAGATTCAGTGAGCCAAGACATCATTTCCAGTTTGATGTTCCTACAATACTGACATTCACCTTGGATGTGGGAGAGCAGGATTCTAGCGTCTGTGCCAATGAAGATTTAATTATTTGTATAAAGTAGAAACAGCTGCAAAATAGATACCCACCTCAGAATAGCCAGGTTTCTAGCAACTTGGGGAGCCATCTGGCAGCTGAGAAATTAAGGCTCAAAACTCTGGGACTGAATCAGGCAGAGCAGTGACTTGAACCTAATGACTGAGCTATTGATTGTTCTGGTGTTGTTGAGGGTCTCTCTTCTCTCGCTGTGCTCCAAAAAAACTCAAATACTGCCCCTTGGCCACTCTGGCTATGTGCTCTGTACTGGCGTTTTAATGCTGCCTGTCACACAGTATGTCACATTTGTAAGATACTAATACATACAACTAATTAAAACTAAATACTTAAAATAACTTACAGAAGGTATTGTAAATATCTAAATTCTGTACTTTACAACTATGTTCCAGAAAGAAAAGTGAGCCTGGATATTTAAAATACCACAAATAATTTTGCAAGTGAAATATAAGTCCCTATAATACAGTAAATGAAAACATCAGGCAATGATTTAGACATGAGAACTATATACAACTGTCCATTCATTCATTCCACTTGCATTTACCTTGGTAGGAGTTTCACCACAGATTGACAAGCAGCTCAGCCCACATTTCATCCCGTCGTACAATGCAATCAATCTTTCATTTCAAATACTAAATGTCACAGTATAATTTTAGTACTTGGTATTATAAGAGAAGTAAACACATTATCAATATATTCCCTTATATCTTTTTCCCCTGAAATGGATATTTACTGGAACTGTACATTGTGACAGAAATTTGTGAATACATTAAAATGAAAAAAAAAGTTATGCCTGGAAAGAACATAGACCTAGAAGCCTTTAAGAATAAAAGCTAAGTCATTTATTCAACTTGTGTCACAGTATAAGTGCATATATCTTCATGTACTTAGTGTCTACATACAAAAAGACCAATCTCTAAATGGTATTTTCTTACTTTGTATTTTTGCATAAATCCATTACCATGGGAGTTTCTGAACAGAGGAAACTTGACAAGATGAAGGTATCATAAATACAGTGAAAATCTCTAAGCCAAGCAAACCCATTTATAAAATGGTTTCAACAAATATGGGTTAAATATACTTTGAATGATTAAAACAATCTTAGTAAATCATTCTGTAGTCTCATTCTTAAGCTTTCCTTAGACTAAAGTTGCTCCGAGTCAGCTCTGATGATGGAACCCAGTGGCAGATATTAGTGATATCAATTAACTGCTGCTGTCTCTCTACCAGAGGGTCCAAAAGCCAGAGGTCCTCCACCTCTGAAACCCTCTGCAGAAATTAACTGTGATCTCTGCAGATGGAATTTCTGAGGCATGGAAA
>NW_005841877.1:383673-385192 GCF_000455745.1 Alligator sinensis
AATTTCCCATTATTGGAAATATAGTCCCTATTTTAGAAAAGAGTTGTCTTTGTAAGTTAAAATGTTTCTATTTGCCTCCTTGGCACTCAGCAACCAGGCAAAGAATATTTAATGGTGTTAACTAGATATATTTTTAAAAACAAATTCAACTAAGATAATTTTATGTGGACAATGCAAGATGCTGACTTTCCCAACTATTAGTATCTGAAGTCGGGAACCTAATTCTATTTTTGGCACCAAAATTAACTGATGAACGTTAAGCTCTCATGTTTGAAAATGTTATCATTAGCTTCTGGAACCCGCAAATGCTAAATTAAATGAAGAACAGAAACACAATAAGCCTCAACAATGCCCTTCAAATTTATACTTGTCTACTACAAACATAGTATAACTGTAAGGAAGGTTTTTTTCAGAATCCATATTTATCAACAAGATAAAAGTTGTCCTACATTATTTGTGCCTGTTTAACTTTCAGAAAACCATTGCAGACATTTTCATTGAGCTCACAAGCATCTGGGAATTGAAATTCCCACTCTTCATGTTTCCTCATCAGTACTTTCTAAAAAAAGGCACACAGTTGGTCTTTTTTTTCTTTACCTTCTTTCTTTTTTTGGTTTAAGCTATGCTGCCTTGGAAACAGAGTGGTCTGTAAGACTACATGTGCTTCATGCTAATAATGAAACCAAGCAGTTAGAGGCCACAAACTGTTATGCTGTTCACTTTAATCTTTTACTGGTAGTGTATCCCTCAGGACAGGTGTGATAGATTCCATTCAGTTTTATGTATGTGCCACACTGGAGGAAGGAAAAGGAATATTTAAGACACTGGTTTTACCATCTTGCTTTACTGTGACGTACAGAATGGATCCCACCCGGTCTGGTGGAGATGGGGGTTAAAATTCTCACCAGGTAACAAATAGTCCCTGCACTCTGGTTACCAGGATGGGTAGATCAGCAGGTGTTCTTTGCAGCAGTGTTCATTAACATCATTGCCATTATGCACATGATTCCTTAGGGGGATAAAAGCCAGCAGTGAGTGATGCTAATTGAAACAATGTATATTGCATGCCATCTGCATTCAGTGTGGTTAAAGTGTATTTTGGCCTTCAGTTGCATTTGAAGCAATTAGGGCCTTATAGGAACAAAATCTTTTCTCTACTGATTTTTTTGTTTTGTTTTTCATCTGAAAATTTTCAGGAGCTCATATTCCAACTCAATATGCCAAGGTGTGACGTCCGTGGGCCTCCCATCCGGTACCGCCCTTTGTCTGGTAGTCCCTCCCCCTCGTCCCGCCTGCCACGACTTGGATGTTAAGTGATTCGAAGGAGGGGTTCAGTGGAGATCTTCTGCCAGAGGGGCTTGCCCGACGTAAAGGGGGGTACTCATGGTTGGGTCCTCAGATGTTCCACGGGGCTCTGCCACCCCTACACCCCGTCCACTTGCCAGCCGGTCACTTGTTGATGAGATGGTCATCCGCCGCTACTTGCAGCACTTCTTTCTGGCAGGCCTTCCCAAGGCCC
>NW_005841877.1:385585-412155 GCF_000455745.1 Alligator sinensis
GCTCGCACTCAGCCGGCCGTAATGGCGGCCGCGTCTGCTGCTGCGGTCCCAGCTCTGACGCCGCCGTCCCTCCCGGGGGCGAGTAGCCCAGCCCGTGGCTTTCTTGAGGGGGTGTTGTTGCCCCCCTGTCCTGCCTATCCTCCGCCTGTACCCATGACGGCGGCCCGTCGCCATCACACAAGGCCTTTGTCTAAACTCTCACTGATCTGTGCGTGCTTCACCTACCCAAAATATAGGAGTGGTGTAACATAATAAACTGTATTGCAGTTACAACAGGCCAATCGAAGATACTTGGAAACTTAGGGTAATTACTTTGATATGTCTCACGGTAAAACATAGCGTAACTGGTTTTTCCAACATTTCCTCCAAATATTTTAGTTCTGCTTGTCAGCATGTGCTCTGCTTATCTCTAAAACCTAGTTGAATACATCTATGCTCACATGGTTTAAAATAAATAATCTACAACACTTGGGTAAAATGCTTTCTAGATTTTAAAGTAAGCTGCATGAACACAGACCAGGAGCGGCATGTACAGTTGCTCACCTGTCCCAGGAGACATGCAAGGAAACTGGAGCAAGCAACTTGGGGTGGGAGGAGGGACAAATGGGATTAGGTGGGTCCAGGGGCTGGAGA
Organism: Alligator sinensis; assembly: GCF_000455745.1. Lineage (NCBI taxonomy): Eukaryota > Metazoa > Chordata > Crocodylia > Alligatoridae > Alligator > Alligator sinensis. The sequence continues at coordinate 386,219 of NW_005841877.1, forward strand.
TGAAGTTGGCAGGCTCAGCTGGAGTTGGCAGGATTGGGGCTTGGCATTTCTACAGGGGGGGGCATTGCTTGTCAGTGGTGGGGGAGATGAGGGCCTAAAAATAGCCCAGACGGGTCAGTGGTGGTAGGAAGAGAACAGCTTTAGGGCTGGGGTGAGCAATTAGACTTTCCTAGATCAGGGCTTCTCCTCAGGTGAACTAACTTAGATTGGGCACACCATTTTTTGCCTGATTTAACCCCCATGAATGCCCAGATGGGCTTTAAGATTGACCTAACTCTATTTAGGTCAGTCTAAATGTAATGCCTGTATGTGCCCCAAGAGAATCTCCAAAATAAGTAGTCTCTAGGATTACTGGAGCATTCACAAGTGTAGCTTATTACTGGCAATACACATTATTACATGACATTATTACACATAATGCAGAATAAAGAAAAGTATTTCTACCTATCCCAGCATAAAATAAAGTTATAACTGATGTGCTGCTGGAGATATTTAAAAACATATGTTAACAGTGTATCATATAATTAATAATTGAGTTTGCCAAGTCAATATTGCAGAAATGGAACTAATATTTAAAACCAGAAATATTTTCACCCAAATACATTTATTAATATGCAATTTATGCTGGTTTTTAGCTTTACCCAACTTTTAATACACCACATGCATAAATAATTATTAGCTGAATCATAATGCATTAGCTGGAATCAAACACACTGTACACTTTAATAATGCCTGAAGCACAAAAACATTCACATCTTCACATCAGACTGAATATACATCTACAGTTTTCATAAACGCCCAAGTTAAACTTTTAGTTAAATCATTTATAAAACTTGGGTAAAATTCTTTCCAGATTTTGCCTTCTTGCTAGATTTACTGTATGTCCTGCCAGGCTAGAAATACTTCAAGAGTTATCTGCTTTTGTTTCCAGCCAGCATCAATACTTCCAAGGCAAATGAAGATGAAAATAAAAGGGAAAGGAAAGACATTCTAAAAATCTTGAATCTTAAAAAGGCTCAGTTTGAACTTTCAGGAAATTACTCATGATGGTTCAAGAAATGACTCATCCTTGGCAGTTCTTTTTGTAATATCTCTCTACCCTCAACTTCAAAATTCCTGAATTCCAAGATTCACATAAATACCATATTTTCTCATACACAACATGCCTCCCAAACAAGATATACACCTTATTTTGAACAGCAGGATAAAGCAAACAATATTTTTTCTTGAAAATGCTAGGATGTAGCAGGAAGTAATTGAATAGCAGCTTCTGCACAAAAGCCTCTGCTGGGGTTAAGGACAAAGTGTCCATAGCCAGCAGCTAGGGACTTCTGTGGGCACATGCAGCATTACTTCTGCTTTTGCCCCAACTGAGGCAGAAACTGCTATTACTGCATTTCCTCATTTATGACATGCATCCCAATTTTCAGATGCTGAGTTTTGGAAAAAAGGTGTGTGGTATGTGTGAGAAAATATTGTATTGCACCTAAATATAACATATCAGAATATAGATCTGATCCTAACCGTATGAAATCACAAGCAATGTTCCCTAAGGAAGATTTATGAAGAGAGAGAGGTGATAGATGTATAGTTCAGTTTGGAGATGCTCAAAATAAAGTGTGTACTCAATGTGGGAGAAGTATTCAAGAGATGGATAAGACCAGCACTGCTGGTGCTGGAGAGAGCTGGTTGGGAATTTTCTGATAAAACTCCAATTGGAAAAAAACTGTTAAAAGCAAAATCTTCCTGTAGGAACAATTCCAACTTTTTTACTAAAAATAAGGGTAGCACCTCCTAACATCAGCGATAGTCCAGTGGTCAGTCACCTCAAACGGTGGTGACCAAAGTTCAAGCCCCTGCTCTGCCACATGCCAAAAGAGTAACCTGGCTATTTGGCTATTCTTGGTTTTTCCCAGGAAGCAGACCGTGCTACAGAGGATTGGGAAAAGCCCCAATGGTCCTTTCCAATATGACCTCAGGCGATATTCCTTCTGGACCCCAAATCTGGCAACTGGTTTAACTGTGAGTATGTGGAGCAAGACACATGAGCCAGGCACAAGGCATCTGTCCGTTCCATTTGGAGTACCAGCACTCGCAAGTCAAATGCCTACTTGCAACTGCAGCTGAAGCCCAATTATTAAGAACAACAAAAAGCAAGTAGAAGCCAAATTATGTATTCAAGCGGTGAATTTTTTAAGCAGACAGCAGCACCATGAAGCATGGGGATTACCAGATACCTCTTATATATGCAAGTAATGTAAAAATAAAACAAGTTTCCTTTCAAATCATTTGGTTATAAAACACTTGAACCCACATCCCTCATGCTTTGACCCCTACTGCTCCAAGAACTCCCCTATTCTGTTATTCTAGCCCTTCTATAAATGTATCCACTTCCCTTCTGAAGGAATTAAAGTTCCTTGCTCCCAGCTACTTAGCTGGAAGGTTATTCCAGAACTTCACTACTCTGATGTTTAAAAATGTTTGAATTCCCACTCTAAATCTGTTCATGACCAGTTTGTATCCATTTGATTTTGTACCACTATTATCCCTTAATTTTAATAGCTCTTCTTCAATGATATTCACCATCTCAATTATGTTTATATAATTATATTCCCTCTCAACCTTCATTTTGCAAAGTCAAGCCTCTTAAACTTTTCTCATACGATTGGTTTTCCATTCCCCAAGCCGTTATAGGAGCTTTGTACATATTGAAATTTAATTTTTTTTTGAACATGACTAACCAGAATTGTACACAATAAATTAAGTTCTTACCAATGCCTTGTACTGATACTTCCTTGTACATACTAAAAATACCATGGGTGTGGAAGGACTGTCTCGTTTTACATTAAGACTTCAGATGGTATTAGGACTGCCTCAGTAAAATATTTTGAACACTTAACAATTTGTGGAATAGGAAAACTGTTTGTTGCCAAGCTCTAAAGGTGGATTTATTATTTAAGGTACAACAAAAGACAAACTAGGTGGGATAGAGTTATGAAAGGTATTACAAGTGAGCACAAGAAGAAAATTAATAAAATGCAATGTTATCAGAACCATCATGGAATCCCAGCCTCTTGAAGGGACTGGAGATTGGGCAACAGAAGAGGAAGATGCAGCAATCTGACAGATAATGAAGGATGGGCAAGTTCGTTTTTTTTCTTTCTTCAAGGAAAGATAGAAAATGTACATATATGCTGGAGAAAAAGCTGTAAGATATAGCTGTAACCTGTAGATGTGAAGGTGAGGAAGGAATCAAAAAAAAAATCCCAGGTTACCAGTCTTGATATATTCTGATGTTGCTCATGGACAGAGTTAATAAAAATAGGAAGCATGCTAGGTGATTATCATCAGATGTCAGAGACTTAGTAATAAAAGAACAATACAACAGAATTCAGGACCACTAGTACAATAAAACACCGGTGTTAATCTTATCATCCTAAATTAAAAGTCAAAGCTGAACTTGTGAAATTTCTCAAGAATTCAGTTCAGAACCATCAAAATATTGTTTTATTGACTAATATTGAATATTTTTAACTAATAAATTCTTTCATTTTCATAGTATTAATCTATTGTGTTAATGTGATATTAAACCATTTATTAAATCCCAACATAAGGAGAAGAAAAAATACTTTGCAGTTAACATTGCAAAGAGCTAGTCAAAACTGGGGATTTATTTTGGGGAAAACTGACAATTCAATTTGTTCTGTTTTCAATTGAATTTAGAATGGAAAACATATTTTTGAAGTTTCTCACAAAATGGAAATTCTGAAAAAAATCAGCTTCAGAAAAAAATCATTTTGAAATTTCATTATATTGTATTTTGTCTCTCAACATTTTTTAAAGGTATAAAGTGATAGCCCAACCTTGCCAGCTATTGATCTCTCCTGGTGTCTTTGTCTTTGCTATCAATCTCTTGACTCTCTGAACTGCTAACTTTGCTCAGATATATTTCCTTGAATTTCCATTTCGCACAGAATCATTTGAACTTTGCTGCCATGTACTGCAGCCCATTTTCTGAGCATAGAGCATCCAGTATGCCATGTCTTATAAAATACATTCTTCAATTTTCTGATCACAATTCTTGGCTGAGAGAATAAATAACCCATTTCCCATATATTAGAGTAGTTACTTATTGTAACCATGTAATACCTTAAAACACACTACAAACCAGCAAGTCTGGTCTGATACTTCCTTAGGGTTAAGTTGAGATTTCATGAAACTAAACAGTCTCCTTTCATTGTTGAATAATATGCTTTTTACACATCTTGCATTGTTGTGTGTGCACTGAAATTATTGCTCAGTTCCCCCTTAAAAATAAAATTATTACTCATTTCCCCCTTAAAAATAATTCAAACATATCTTTCCCTTGGTAGCAGTTGGAAACCTGCTGTGGCACTTGCTCCTTGCAATCCAGCCAGTCTCAGATTATGAATAATTTTATTGCCAAGAGCACCTCATCCTATTCAGTGCGTTGTTTGGATGCCCAGAAGCCTCCCATCAGAGAGGAACAGGTGTTGTAGCATGGTGACAAATTGTCTCTTGTTCCATAGCGTACTTGGGAAAGTGTGCCTTATTTATCTCAGTTTCTCACAAGGCAACCAGTCTCCCAGTTCTAATCCTTAAAGGGAATTTACAAAACACCTTTTGTAAATGACCCTATGAACTTCACTTCATAAACGTACTGGATACAAAAAATCATGGACTAAATATAGACATTGGATATATGGTACATTATAATCGGTCTGCCAGCAGACTCTCCCTGTGCCTGAAAAAGGGTGTTTGTGCCCAAAATCTTCTTGCCCAAAGTTTTTGGGTAAATGTATTCTCTGGGTAAACTATTTAGTTGATCTAATAAAAGATCACATTTACCCAAAGAACCTTGTCTGCCTATGTCCTTAGACCAACATGCTTATAACGAACACCCCCTTATTTATCTCCATATTCCTTGTTATTGTGGGTCACATTACATTGACTGCTTCCACCATTTTTTATGCACCATCTGCTCTGTAAAATAAAAGGAATCCATGTTTCTAAAACTAGCTCTTTATTAAGAGAATTACTTAACAAGTTGCTGCAAATGTAGCTACCACTTGAGTCAAAAATAAAAGCTGAGTTGTTTGTGCTTCCTCCAAACTTTTTCCTCCTATAACTGGTGTTCCATGCAGGTTGCTACAGACCCATTCCTGTCTTATTAGTTTCCTCCCTTTGACCATTCAAACTTATTTCCAAAAGATTATTTTAGTGAAATAAGGAAGGATAGAAAACTCATGGAGATTTTTTTTCTTAAGTGCCTTCAAAATAGGATATTAAAAGCCAGATTTTCAATGAGACTTCAGGTGCTTGGAAACCTTTGAAAAGTTTTGAAAATAGGTTTCCAAGTGCCCAAATTTGTGTCTTTAAAGTATCTTTAAAACCTGACTTTGGGTCTCTTTTGATAATTTTAGCTTTTCTAGAGAGCTGAAGTTTTGGGGGATGCAGACAGTTTCTTATATGGCAGTTAAGTAGAGAGTGAAGTTAATGATCAGCAAAACCCTCTGAATAGTACCAATGTTTTCAGTCCCCTTGTCAGTTGTGATGTGACCATTTTGAAACTATAGCATTCTTTCACTTCATTTTCACAAATTCCAAACCTGTACTACATTATCTTTGCCCTTAACTCTTATAGACACTGAAAAACTCTGTGCTATTTTAAAGGAAGTGAGATCAAGCTCTCAGAAGCTTATGCATCTCTGATTTAGTTAATCTATAAGGTGCATCTCTACCCTGACTTCAAGCTTTTTAACCAAAGACTAAGTGGGTATAGTAACATAAATTGAATTTATGAGCTCTTGACTTAAAAAAAAAACATAAACAAACCCCAATGATAACTAAAATAGGTGCAAAGTTTCTGTTTAAGTTATACATATTGAATAAATTAGTCTTTTCTACTTCCCAATGATCTTGGAGAAAAAGCTTAATACTAAAACAGTGGTCACCAATCAGCCGATTGAGATCAACTGGTAGACCTCGGAGCCTCTTGAAGTCAATCCTGGGTTGCGGGGGCTGAGTGCGTGTACATGCACTTGCCACCCCCCTCAAGCCCAGCAAGTCAGTCAGTGGGGGAGGGAAGGGGTGGAGGCCCGGGGGGCATGTGCAGAGGAGCTCAGGGTGCAAAGCCCAGCCCACAGCTGCAGCTGGGGAAAGATGGGGGACAGAGCTGTGAGCAACTTCCCAGGGGGCAAGGGGGCAGGGGGGATATGCCCCTGGATGTGCACGCAGGGTGGGGGGCCATAGCCTTCCCAACCCTTGCTCCCAGTGCCACCACTGAGCACAGCACAAACCAGGACCAGCAGGAACAACCTGGTGGAGTCTTTTGTTCCCCTCCCCCCCACCCCAAGGACATGCCGGCTGGTAGGCATGGGGGAGGGAAAGCTGCAGCTGCAAGCTGGACGGCTGTGCTGGGCTGTTCCTGCTGGGCCTGTCTCATGCTGCACTTAGTGGCAGTGCTGGGAGTGGGGGTTGGGGAGGCTACAGCCCACCCATAGCCTAGCCAGGAACAGCCTGAGTGCAGCCCAGCTGGGAACAGCCCAGCACTGCCCCAGCCCTAGCCCTAGCCCCAGCCCACCCTGCTCCACCTCATGTGAAGATCTGGGGACATGAGGCCCCGCTGTGCCCTACTGGGCTGTGTGCCTCCCTCTCCCTGAGCCCCCCGGATTAGCCTCTCATGGCTCTGCCCTGCCATCCCCATGACCCATTCCCCTCCTTTTCCCTCCCTACAGACCTACCTGCGAGGGGGGGGGGGGAGGGGGCCTTGATCTTTGGTTCGTTTTAAATTCCGAAAGTGATCTCTGACCTGAAAAGGTTGGAGACCAGTGCTCCAAAACATGAAAAGTATTATAGCACAATGTTTAAACAAGTATCACATGGGCACATGTATGTGTATATTTATATCACTTCCTTAAATTTAGGATGAGTGAGTCTACACCTAAATTAGACATTAATGGATTTATTTACTAGTACATTCCTTCTCCATTCTGTAATATTCTCTTTCTTTGCCTCTCATTGAATTAACTTTAATATTCCAGTTGGATACAGAAAATTTGCACAATAAATTCCCACAAACTCAAAAAGCTTGAGATACAAATAGTATACTCGAGGAAGAAATTGCTCCCTCCTCCGCAATTAAGTTACTTTTATACTCCACTGTAAAATGTAATTATACACTATATAAAATGCACTATATGTACTGTATAAACCATATTTATTTTTTGAACTATGTTTTATCTTCTAGTCTCAGTTTCTTCACTTATTCTACAAAAGATCTTTAGTTCATTTATAGTCATTGCTCCATTTTTAATGTATTTTTCCCCTTATGCTTTGACCTTTTCTCCTCCCCTTTTTGTATATCCTCCTACATGAAACAGAAACATGACATGCAAGTAAGGTTTTTTTTAAAAACATGTTCAGTGGCCTCAGAATGAAACAAGTACTTTGCCTATCTTTGGTTATAAAAACTGTATATATGATGGGTGCCATTAAAAGTTGGCATTTTCTAGCAGCTCCCACATAGTGACAGTATTGCTAACTGATCTAGTCAAAATCATAAACTGGACCTAAAGACCCCAATATTTTTAAGTCATAATCTGATTTTTTAAAGTAATTTTAGGTACTTGAGTTTACCTTCTGATTTTTTCAGCATTTAGTGTTCATTTTTTCCAAGTTTTCTCAGCAAGTATGTGGGCTAGAAGCTCACTCAAAAAGGTGAATAAATCTGAGATATTCAGATAACATAATTGCAGAATTGAAGCTTTTTTTTTTAAAAAAAAAAAAAAACAAGACTATTGAAAGACCTTTGACAAAATTGTTAGAGTTGGTACTGCAGTGGTAATAAGATTCTCAGTTTTATCATTATTTGGAATCAGAAATATTAGTGATGACTGAACCATAAGAGTTATCAAACATTGGACTCCTATATCTGCTGAGCCTGTGTGCTCATAGTGCTGAATTTTTCATGATGGGATGGTTCCAATATGGAAATTAAGCAGTGTAGTAACTGCACAATTGCAAAATAACAGATATGAGATGGAAACTTATTTTTATCATTTATTTATGGAAGAATCCACAACTGCTAGGTGGTTTCAAGACATCTAAGGACGGAGAGCAGGAGAGCCCCTGCTCTATGAAGCTCACTAACAGGCAAAGAAATAAGCAAAAGAGAGCAGTAAGGGAAGAACTGTTGCCAATTTATATAAAAGTCAATACATTTTCCTGTCAGCGCTGTGACAGAAAGAGGGTGTTAACAAGAGACCTGTGCACAAGTTCAACTGAAACACGCCTAAATTAGAAACAAATGACATAGTAGCAGGTATTATGGCAACAGAGGTATTTCCTGGAAGCAAAAGTGAGCTGGTACAGTAAGCTTAGGATGGCCATATTATGGTTAAGGAAATCTGGGATGGAATAAGGGAATCTGGGATAGGAGGTGCTGCCACCATGCATATGCGCGCACACGTGCGCGCACACACACACACACACACACACAAGAAGACAAACACGCACGCACACACACTCCAACCCCACAGCTCCCAGGAGCCTTGATGACAGGGCAGAGTAGGAGACTGCAGAGGCCCAGGGCTGGGCTCCATCTCCCATGTGCAGAGACTGGACCTGGCTGGAAGCAGCTCTACCCCCTCGCTCCAGCAGCCACCCAGGGTCACCATACATAGCCCAGGCCCTGGCAGCAGCCACAGCAGCATGGCACAAAGCTGCCAGTGGCATGTGACCACCCCAGCTCGCACTGTGTAAGTGCCCAAGCCTCAGCCCCGGCACTTTCCTCCAGCCTGCCCCACCCTGCCCTGGCCAATCCCCACCCCAGGCAAGAGAAACGGTGCCCAACGCAGCCCACCTGCCCCTGCCCTGCCTCCAGCCGCTGCCAGGCCGGGCTGTGCAAGTGGCAGCAGTTTCTGCCTCTGCCTGAAGCAGCGAATCTGAGACTTCTGTTTCAACTTACACCAACTGGCTGGGACACCAGGACACCCTATGAAATCCAAGACTGTTCTGGCCAATCCAAGATGTATAGTCACCGTAAGGAAGCTGCCCATAAGACTAACTATTCTGAAAGTAGGGAGAAGTAGTTACCTGGGTTAGACTAAAGTTGGGCAGAAGAGAAGCACATTATACACAAACCAAATCAGAGATGTATTACAAAAGCTTTCATAAACAGATGGCTTACTTCATCAGAAGCTGTGAAGGGACTGCAGGAAGCAGAGAATATGATATAGCATAGCACTTGGGTCAGTTAGTCCCGACTGATGTAAGATTTGCCAGTATCCACATACCAGTTACTAGTTGCCATTTTGTTGCCTTCAACATTTGGTTGCCCATGGCTTTGCAATATATGGTATCTAAGATGTCTCTGGAATTAATGTGTATGTGTGGGAACAATGGCAACTTTTGTTACTGACAATTTTACTGTTTATTGGGGTAGAAAAACTAGGGTTTTAGTGCTCTAGATTGAATTTACTGCTGCACAGTGGAAGTGTCTCTCTCTTTCTGAATCTGGAATAGCTTTTTTACTTTTGTTCTTGCTTCTACTTATCTCCACCTACACAGATTTTATGCCCTTATAGTTAGGGAACACTGCCCATCGTGGTCCCATCCCCTGCTTAATACACAGAAAATGCCCCAGACATTACGGATTGACTTCAGACCTTGGGTTGTGAGACTGTTCTGACTGTGAAATAACATTTACTCTACTCTGCTAGGAAACATCATTTCAAGTGTAATTTTAAAATGACTGTGGACAATTTATCATATGCTTATATGACCCTGTCACTTGCTTGCTAGTCAGTCTCCCTGGGACTTGCTCTAGTATTCCCAACCCCTCAGCAGCTACAAACAGCTGCTATTATCTATAAATCAACCTGCCAAAGAAACTTTTTTCTTCCTCTGCTTTCAACTTGCCCCTGTCAAAGCCCTAGGATGAACAAAATTCAATCTGGGATCATTAACAGCTATTCTTTTCTGGGTATTAAAAGGTCATGATTTTAAAGTTCACCACTTAAGAGTAATGTAATCACCTTCAACCATGTTGGTAAAACCTTCATCATCCATCATCAAGTACTTCATTTAAATAAAAATTTATAATACATTTAAAAAAAGGCTGTCCAAAAACCATTTCCCCTAAATATTTTGCCTCATTTTTAAAGAATAAAATTACATATATAAAATAATATATCACTGAAGTGATAAGGTGTGATTTTGGCCTTTCATTTATGTTGTTTTTATATGATTACTTTTTATACTAATTGCTAAAAGAAAAAAAGATGCAGAATAAATAATATTGGGACAGATTATGCACCATCTTCTGAACCTACACAGCAGAATAATGGGGAGACTATATTCACAAGTCATATTGAAGTTAGGTTCATGGAAGCGATTATATGCTTCTGAGGTTTACTATCTTTTTCCCTGTGCTTGCTGCCATAAGAGAATGGGAATAACCAAAGAATGGGTGGTGTGTGATCTCCATTCACAGTTTGACCAGCATGCCAGGGATGTCCAGTACTCCATGTATAGACTCCAAGTCACATTCTGCTCCCAGAAATGCCATATGAACATGTCCTCATTTACAGCACTTGTGACACAGCCATGACTGAGCTCAGTCCTTTAAAAACCCTACTATATTGTACTTTATATATTATATTACACTCACTGCATCTCATTTTCATTTCCTGGGGTATAATTAGGCCGGGAGAGTGGGGAACAACTCTAGGCAATTCCATCTCCCACCAGGGAATCTGCACTGCAGTAGGAGCAGCCCAGCACAGGGACACTGTACAGCTGTGGAAACTGCTGCTACAGCAATATCTGCTAGATTTGGGCAGACAGGGATGCTGCAGCTGCAGCTTGGATCTTTGAGTCCCTGAGGCAGATAAGACATGTCCTGACCACCCTCCACTCCGGTATTCAGCCTTTCTTGCTTTTCAGCAGGGCCCAGGGCACAAAACTTGTTAAATTTGCCCCTTTAATCCTTCTAAATTAATGGAATGTTAGTTCATCATTTACTTACATTTCTTATAAAGTATCCAAAGTTCTTGAGAAATATAGTACGTGATTATGTTAATATGAATTCATTTGTCTTTCTTTTTCACTCCAGCAGTTATAGTTTTTTTCTTTCTTAGGAAGTACTATCAGAAAACAGTGATCTAATTCTTAAGAATTCATGTCTGGAACAATAGTGACAAAGGTATAAATGGGATTGTTATTCTATTGGTAAACTGTTAGAATTCCACTTTGGGCAACTATAACCTCTAACATTGGAAAGCATTCTAAAGTTTGCATGCTGAGGCAAAAAAGCGTGGCAGGTATTAATTAATGTGCATGTGTACCAGTCATATACAGCTACCAGAAGTCCAAAACTCTGACGCAATCATACCCCCTTCAGTGCCTGCATCTACACGTGCAGCAGACTGCAGTTCCATAAGCAACTAAATGACTGCACAGTACCTGGCGTTACTGCACAGTATCATCGCCACATGATTTTTTTCCTGACACTACTAAGCAGGTGCTTGTTACTACTGCACAGTAGCATCATATCCCAGTTAGTGCCCAGCAATGCAACGCTACTGCATGGTAGTAATGAGCTATGGCACAGTATCTCATTGCTACTGTGCCGTAACATCTTGTGTAGATGTGCCCAGTAGGGGGTGGTTTATGTTGAGTTCCAAGTGCAAACTAGTGCTCGTATGGCAGCCAGGTCTGTGCACAAAAGGAAAAGCTATGCTCACTTAGGCATGCATGTTGTTACTTCTATGGCAGATCTATGCTTGTTCCCCTCTTGTTTACAGAGCAATTCATGTTTTAAACTATCTAAAGTAGAAAAGAATAAAAAGAGATAGGACATGATAGGTAAAATCCTAACTCCATTAAAGCCAAAAAAAAGTTTTGCCACTGACTTTAATGGGGTCAGATTTTCACCCAGTGTTTCCCATCTAAGTATGACATCATTAAATTAATTTTTTTTAAATTAAAATATCTGCCCACCACTAGTAGAGGCAAAGATTTACTAGGGAATAGTCTCACAGAGAATATGAGAAGTGAGACAATGGGATAATCTAGAGCAGTGAATCTCAACCAGGGTGTTGCACCACACTGGGTGCCACGGGATCTTTTTAATGGTACCACAGGATGCTACACAGTTTTATCACTTTTAAGTGTACAAACACCTAGACATGATTCACAAGATAAACCCAGAGTTTTCAAATAGGAATCTATAGTGTCAAAAACATTCTGACCTGGTATGGTCTTTCTGGCTAAGTAGAGACGGTCAAAAAGCCTGAGACTGAATCGGTTCAAACTAGACAGCTTCTTCTAAGCTGCACAGGTTGACCTGATAACCAACTGAATTGACATTCAGTTTTTAATTGGGAAAGGCGGGGGGGGGTCTCTACTGGCCTAGGTCAGTAGGCAGGGGGTGCTAGAGCACATCTTGCAGCCTGCTGGCCATTGCCAGCCCAGCCAAGTGCCCCCAGCCCCCTGCTGTCCCCCTTTCCAGATGCTGGCTCATTTTGGGGGAGCCTCTACCTTGGAAGGTTTTCCCCAGCCTGGGTTCCCCAGCTCAGACAGCCCTGGGGAGCTGAGGGGAGTCCCCCCCCCCAACCCTTCCTAGCTGCTGATTGCTTCAGCAGCTGGCACAAAAGGGAGGGAGAAGTCCTTCTGGCTGGGTGCCTGCCCCTGCAGCCCTGGGCAGCCCCAGGGAGCTGAGGAGAATTCTTCCCAACCCCACCACCTTGCCTTAGGTGCTGGAGTCTCAGGGATAGCCCAGGGAGCAAAGGGAAATTCTTCTGCTTCCTTGCATTAGTTTTGCCTCTGACTCTGAGAAGTTAAGGCAAAACCAGCTCCAGAGGAGCAGGAGAATTCCCCTCTGCTCCCTGAAGCTGCCTGAGACTCTCTGGGGCTGAGGCAAAGCTTTAAGACACAGTTCCATTGGGGGAAGGCTGCCCCGGGCTGGGGAACCCCTGCAAGGCAGGGGCTCCCTGGTGCCCCCATGCTGGGCTGCAGGAGCAGGCACCTGGCCTGGAGGACTTCTCCTGCCCTTCTGTGGCATCCACTGAAGCAATCAGCAGCTGGGAAAAGGGAAGGGGAGGGGAGAGGGCTGCCAGGGTCTGAAAATCCCCCCACCATAGTGGTTTTCCCTCCCCCCATGTGCTGTGTAGACCCTGGCTGGGTGGAGGGAGGGAGGCTTGGGGTCTGTTCCCCTGCCCCACAATCCCTATGGGCTGACAGACACAGGCAGGAAGCAGGCTAAGGAGAAGAAGGGCAAAGCAGTCCCTGCTCCCCTGGAGCAGGCAGCATAGCCCAGGTCTGCAAGGCATCCTGGGATGCTGGGGGAGTCTGAGTTAACTTGAACAATGAAGGGATATGGGACAGAAGTTCTATAAACCAGTTTGACCTAAATCAGTTCATTCTGATACTACATTCAACCAGGTTTGTCTTCAACTGGTTTCAGACACCTTAAGAGCAGTTTATGTGCACTGAACTTCTGTTTGATTACAGGTTTAAATCAGTTTCCAATAACCTAAACTGTTTTATGTGTAACTTCTGTCCCTAGCCTCTGAGTTCTTTGCATCTGAAGAATTACTCTATTTGTTTTCCATAGTCAAAAATGAGTGAAAGCTAAGAGCTGGCCTTTTTGAAGGGGTACCTTGATTCTAAAAACATTGAGAGCCACTAATCTATAGGTACGCCTATAGATAGTAAAAAGAAACAGATGGTGGAGATAGAGTTAATACTGCCTTGACTCCTGTTAAAGATTTTTAACCTCTCAAGCCTTTACTTCATCCATCTCTGTTTCTTTTCTTTTCTGTATGCTAATAGTTTGGGGGAAACAATAATGTACATTACTTTGCAGTGGTATATGTCTTTATGACTCTGTTTTTGAAACACAGAAAATGCCATTCAACTTTCTTCATACAAAACATGTCTTCCCTTTCAAAACACATGTAGGGCTCATGTTTTCTTTTAGCAGAAATATCATCTCATAGGACTCTAAAAATGTAGTCATTTGTTTTCACTGGAGAACAAAATTATAGCAGTCTTTATTCATTGTTCATTTTATGTTTAATTTTTAATAAGTTAGACTAGCCATGCTGTAACTGTCTTTGTTTCAGAAAGGCAGATAGGGCATAATTATTTGTTTCTGCTTATTTGCTTATTATTAAAATTAACAATGATATAAACTATTGATCATTTTCTTTATTTGGAGACTAATGGCTGCATTTATTAATCCTGTATTTATCTCATAAATTATAAGAAAACATACTGATATGGACACATGCATATTACACACACACACGCACACACACACAGAGCCAACTCGAGCAGGGTGCAGGCAGGGCCTGGAGAAAATCAGCTCATGCGGGGCCCCACCCCTGCCCCAATTCCGTGCACCTTGGATGGGAAGAAGCCACCACTGCCAATGGCACCAGCTGTGGGGGGAAGGATAATAGCGAGCGGCCGGACAAGAAGCTGGCGGCGGCAGTACAGAGTCATCACGGCCATTCTGCCTGGCTTTGCGGGGCTCCCCAAAGCATGGGGCCTGGGGCAGTCATCCCAATTCCCCCATGCTTCCCTGGGACAGCCCCCCCCACACACATACACTATACACTACATATATGCACTAAATGAAGCCCTATTTGGTTAAATAAATATGAAATAAAAAGGCATTCTGTTGTCTGCTTATTGTGTGCAAAACCCTGTAGTTTTAAAGGCTAGTGCCTCTAAAATATCTCCTTTTCAGATGCTTATGAAAACAAGGGAGAATTATTGCAAAATTTTGTATGCAGATGTCTCTCCTCTTTTGCATAAATTTGAACTTCTAACCCAATCTACACCAACATGGATAAAGCCTATGCATGTGAAATATGGTGCTTAAGAAACTTTAACAAGATTGACCACAATTGTGAATGATAATGGGCAGGTGCCAGAATATCCAGGATTTGAAGGTATTCATGATATTTGGAGAAAGAAATGAAGTGGTTCTTATTTTATTTAATGTGTACAGAATCTTGGAGAGTAGGGTGGCTTTGTTTTTTGCCCAGAGGAACACAATGGTATGAATTCATTGCATCCACAAAAACATACAATTAGGTCCATAACATTTGCCCAGTATAAACCCCTGCCCGCCCCTATAAAAGGAAGGTCATCCATATGTGCCTGAATCCTTGGCAGGTCCCCAACCACTATTTCTTTGCAATGCTTTTAATATACAGCCAAAGCCCTCATTCTGATCTGTACAGGCTGTACACTACATCCAGGCAGTAACAAAATTGCAGATAAACATAAGAATTTTTAATAAAATAACAGAAGGCAAGAATTACAGATCAGCTGTTCCCAGCTGGACACCAAAGATGATTCAGGGGAAAAACAAAGCAAGATTTGGTGACCAATTATGTAGGAAAAAGATAATACTCCCACCTATCAATGCATACACTAAAAGCATTTTTGACTTGTGCACAACTATATTTCCACACACTGGCACATGTACTTGCATACACAATAATCAAGTAATCACTAAGACACAGGCATATTAAAGGTTCAAGGTTTGTCTTGCCGTCCTTTGGAGTGACTACATCGGAAACCTATGTCCTCCTACACAACTTCCATACAATCCTCACTTCTGACTAAAAGCTTCCTATAAGTACACCATACCTCTCTCCAACACAGCAACTTCAGTCCTTCCATAACTAATAATTTTCTTGCTTGCTGATGTTTGGATGGCCACATTCTTCATCTACCAACTTTTGGGGGTCTTATGTCTTACTGCAGACTGGCCCTGAGAATTCTATGAAAATTGCCTTGATGAAGATGAAGGGTACAGTAAGCCAGTTAAAATCCTGAAAAAAATGTCATGCAATTTAAATGTTCAGTTTCTAGATTAAGATGTTCGAACATTCTGGTTTTCCAAAACATATTATCTTCATTTTTTATCTGTATATTATTTTAAACCCTGCATTTGATAGTTTTAGTTTCATATAGAGAAAATTCACTTTTCTTTCAGCCTCTAGCTTTAAAAATTGAGCTGTTCCTCTACTTTTTTACCCATTCTGTTTTCAGTGAGACAATGGCCCTGCATAACAATATAGTGAAAAATTATGTTGCTTGAGAAAGTGCCTTGTGACTAATGTGCCTCTTTGTATTTTTGTCGGGGGCACAATTAAAACCATTTTATTTATTTCTCAGCTTTGGTTGCCTAAGTTTCTTTATAATAGATGTCAGAAAAAGATTTTACCTCAGGCTAAAAGGACTGAGTGTACAACCACCTCCTGCAGTGCTAATTCAACAGTAGCACAGGTATAACAGAGTAATAATGATTGCCAAGAAAAGCTGCCATAAGATTATTCATTGTTTTCACTAACAATTTTACTGCCAGCATTTTAAATTTTGAACTTTATTAGTATAACTGATTGTTCTGACCATATTTCAAAGCTCTCACAACATTAATATACATTGTACCCAAGATCCATCTTTTATGTGAGAAATTAAAGTACAGTGATAATACCTATCTCAGTTATTCATATGGGACCACTACCTAAGTCTAAAAAAAGTAGGAAAGCTAAGAATGAGATCTGCCAGCCATATCTTTTGTGACTTCTCAGATTCAGGCCAGTCCTCACGTCCTGAGTTAACTTGGATGGCAGTTGTGACTTATGGTCGACAGAGGCCAATGTGGAGCCTGCTGAGAAGGCAGCTACATGACCACTGTTCTGCTATTCACCCTCTGCTGAATCAGAGACCAGAAAGAGAAAACTAGCTGGGAAATTATGTAAACGATGGGGACCTAGTGCTGATACCAAGTTGCAGTTCCCAGCCACTTGTCTTAACCCCTCCCCAGACACTGCCCCCCAGCCAACCCCCTCTTACAAGGGTGTACCAATCTTAGGAAACTATCATGTTCATATGCAAACTATATACAAAATATTTAATAAGAAAATTTGTATAATTTCTAACAAATTGCAGAGAGTTTCACAAGTGATGCTGGACCAAATTTGTCAGTAGCTGGGGGAAGAAAATCTCTGAGTTTCCCTATATGGAATTTCTCCTAGATCAGTGATGCCAAAACGTTTTGCCACATGGGGTGGATGCGTGGTGCCAGATTCTTCCATGGATTGGATCTGGCCAGTGAGCCTGATCCAGCCCACATGGCAGGCACAGCAGTGGGTCAATTTGGTGCACAGGCAGGTCTAGCTGGGGCTCAATCTGGCCACACAGCAGGGGCAGTATGTGGGGCAGAAGCAGCCAATCCAGTCATGCAGTAATGGCCCACCCAAGCACCGATCCAGCCAAGTGGTAACAGCCTGGACTTGGCCTGGGCCAATCTGGCTACATGGAAATGGCCCAGCCCCAATCCATCCCCACTGCAATGGCCTGAGTCTAATCTGGCCTTGTGGGGTTTGGCAATTTGGTGGCAGAGAAGCAGTGGCAGTGTTATTTGTCACTGTTTCCCTGCCACCAAATATCCCAACCCTTGTTGAGCAGGTCAGATGCATTATTATGTGGGCCAGATTTGGCCTGCAGTCTGGGAACTGAACACCCCTGCCCTAGATTATCCTACAAGGGTAACTAGTTTTTCCCCTTCCACCTACTCCAATCAAAGTCAAAACCAAAAGAGGCTGTCCAATGATTTAATCTATAGAATCCCAGACTTTCACAGCTGGTGATCCTGCTGCTCCTTCAAGAGCATCTCTGCCTCTGACCCCTAACAAAACAGTGGGTTCCACAGAACAGATTAGCTACCTCTGCTCATATGGAAATCTCTCCATCCGTTTAATAATTTTTGTTGCTCTTTCTGATTTTTTTTTTCTGTATGCTCCTTACTACATCAAGATGATCAGAAATGAACACAGTATTCAAGATGATAGTGTATTACTGATTTGTGGTAATAGCATTACAATATTTACATTACCTGTTCCCCATTCTTCTTGTAAGTAGGGTAAGTAGTGCTGTAAAAAGCAATAATTTCCATATATAATAGATATTCCCTTTGAACTCAAAGCAATATTAAAACAAGCACCTTACCCAAATGAACATGAATGTTCACAAAGGGTGCATCTATACATTTATTAATGTGCCATAATTACTGCACATTAAGTTTAGTACTGGGATAACCAAGTACTAAATCAATGTGTAGTACCTGGTGCTACTGCACAGCAGCACCAGCACATGGCTTTTGAAGTGACACTAAATGTGCAGTAGCATATTAGCATGGGTTTTGCCCTGCACACTACTGAGCAGTAAAATTAGGCTACTATACAGTTAGCATCTTGTGTAGATGCTCCCAACATGGAGATATTTAATTCTCAAGGATTTTTAAAGTTGTATAGGTAGGTAAAAAGTTATAAAATAAAGTAAAAACTTAGTGTTGTTCAAGAAAAAAAGCATTATTTCTTCACTAACCTTTAACAGCCTAGTCAAACCAAGAAACAACAGAATTGCTATCTGCAATTTGATTTATGTTTGAAATGTATAATTTAAGAGATACTTTGAATAAAAAACCAGTAATTTTCAAGGGTATCTTTCAAACTTAACTTTTTCCACATGAGTTATTAATAACAAATGGCTGTGAAAATTTTTGGCATTTTATATTGTTCAAATAATTATCTATGGCAAGGCATCTTCATCTTCTTCTGCAAGTTCAAAAACACCCCCTATATAGTATCAAACAATCCTAATGCTGGGGTGATCTTGTTAAATGCAAGATGAAAGGACTTGCTAGAATCTTTTTATTGAAGAATATGTGAAATCTATTACACAACTGACATTTAAGAGTTCAATGGGTATATAAAGCTGTCCTGAATTTCCTTTTATATTGAGATAATTTATTTAATTTATTTTTAAATTTAAAAAGCATCTAGTGCCACCTAGGGGTATTTACCAGTTTGTGAATAAGTGCTCAGACACTGTGAATTAAGTTTGTTTTGGCTTTTTCCCCCCTTAACTACATTCTCAGGAATAAAACATATGCCAAAGGAGATTTATTTAATTCTATATTGCCACTGTAATAGTATTACATAAAGTAATTCCCAAATAGCATTTAATTGAGCTCCATTATATGTTTTAGCTCATACATCTAAAACCCCATATTCAGAAATAAAATTGAAAAATGACTAGCTCATATTGCAATAGCAGTAATAACAAAAAAGGAGGAAGGAATGGGAGAGAAAAGCCAAATTCACTGACATGTTGTAAAACAAAAATATCACATTATGTGTAAAGGAGGAAGAGCTAAACCATTGATGTTTTGGCTATACAGATTTTATTTTACTGAACTGAAAGTGAATGTTATGCCCAATTTCACATAGTAATTCCCATTTTAACATGAGTACTTTCTTTAAAAAAAAAACTTTAGCTGCTTGAATTATATTTGTTTTTGTGATTTATATCTTTGGAAGATATGTTGCTTATTTTGTTTCATGATGAAATGACTACATATCCAATTTAAATTCAGTCTGAAAAGCACCACTAGTACTTTGTTAAAAGGACAATTTCCTAGCACAATACACTCTCCATACACAGTAGCTTGTCTTGAGAACAGGCTATTCCTCGCATCATCTCTTGCCACTCCACTCAAAGAGCATGTGGATGGGGAGGTTTCCTAGACAATTAAGTGGCACTTGGGACTACAGGAGTCATGTAGCTTTTAATTCTTCTAGTATTCCTGGCTTGCTTTATTTTTTGTAAGAAAAGAGATATGCTGGAGTTATTTTGGAATGCTCAGCTGATCCATCACTCTGTGTTTGTGTACAAGGTGGGTGTAGACAGAAATATTTTCCGGCCTGGCTAAGAGTAACAAGGCTGCTTTCATGTAATTGACAGTGATCAACAGTACCAGCAGGGATACCAGTGGATTACCACAATTTTAAATATAGTCTCTACTGAAAACTCGTTGGGAAAATTAGAATCAAATCAGGAATTTCTTTTTCTTTTCTTGCTTTTACACCACAAATTCAAGAATGATCATAGTATTGAAAATATGCTGATTCTGATCATGTTGAACTAACATGTGCAGTGCTAATACCCCATGATACCAGGTAGGATTTATGAACATATAATTAAACCAGCTAGAAGCCTCTCCTTTGGATCCACCCCCACAAAACACTCTGTTAGACTGTCATCATACTGCAACTTCAATACACTCATCTACTCAATAGTAAATTATTCATTTTCAGGTGCTGATCTATTAGCCATTTCTAACTTCTGTAACCTAGATATTAAGAGACTCCTGTATATTGATTGCTTAGGCAATTATTAGCCTATTACTTGTCTGCCATTGTTGTAAAAAATTTATGAAGGGACAGTTGCTCTGTTATCAGAACCCAGTTAACATCCTTACTGCATTTCAGGCACATTTCCATAAATATCATGGGAACAAGGCAAGCAGCTGTTACAACTCTGAATGACCTTACCACAAAATCAAATCTAACTCATTTCGACTTTACCTGGATCCCAGCATTGCACTTGATAGAAATGATCAAGAAATTAATTTCTGTCCCTGAAATACTTTTTCTCTTTTCTATATTTTCCATTATGAAAACTTTAAATTCTAAGTAGCTGTTACTTCTCCTTTTTAAGGACAAACATGTAGCAGTCTCTTATGAGAAACAGATGGGTTATTCTCACAATTGGACACATCAAATAACTATTTAAATTCATTTTAAATGAAGGGGGCAAGACTGCATAATCCATCAGTGCAAACAGTAACAAAGAAGAAAATATGCAGGCAAATGACTCAGCACTTGATCTTCTCTCTATAAACTCGTACTCCTTTCTCAACCTCTGCTATGTTTGTTCTGTCACACACAAGTCTATATCCTCAGAAATGATATCAGAAAGTCAAGACTCCACAGACACATTATATGAACTTGAATTGTTTACTCTGCAAAAGTTAGTAATTATTTTTTCCTTAAAAATGCATCATAACTAGACACTGAAGGGTAAGACAGATATTTCAGTCATGTTTTAAGTACAAATACCAGTCAAACAAATTATGCAGCCATTTACAAGTGTCTCCATAATATGTTTCTAAATGCTCAAATGATTCATCAACTTGACAAGATCCAATTAATCAGGACACCATGAAGAAAAGGAAAACATCTTGCTAAACTGATAATAATGTTGGATTTTTCACATATTGTACATGAGACTGAGCCTGCAAAATGTTGTGTATTGTGTCCCAATCCAGAAAAGCACTTAAGCAGCTGCCTTATCATAATCATATTGACTCACAACATGAGTAATCATATTGACTCTCTGAACAAAAAAACAGAAAGATACATTTACCCATCACTTTAGCTTGGTTGAGTTAATGTGTCAGAAATGTCTTTTTAACACCCTCTTCAATATAGGTTAAATGGCAGAAGCAGTATTAGTTGACCCTACTGTATTCTGGTGGGAAATTTTTTTAATCTTAGCTCATACATTAAACAACTGTCCCTTAATTAATTGTTTCTGTCCTCTGATATTCTTCTAATTTCTTACTGAAGTCACACTATCATAGTCGTGTGCCATGACATGAAACCCCCTGTATAAAATCCAACATAGCAATGACCTTTTTACTGCCACGTTGCATTTGATATTCAACTGATTTTCTGGTGCAGTTGGTTAATGATCTGTAACCACATTTATTGTTTCTAGTTTTTTGCTTACTTCCTGCTATTTTCCTCTGCACTGAAGAAATAACAGAAACATTAAAGCTTTAAAATTAAATGCAAAGCAACACATGAAGTCATACGTTTGAAAACTAGATAGGATTTTGATCTGCTTGTGTGACAGTTAAGAGCACCAAAACAGTGGAAAGCTCACACCTGGCCTCAGCATTTTGGAAATGTCTGTGAGGGCACATGTGCCATGCTGAGAAGCGTGCATGGAAGTGTGATGATCTCATATTTGGGCTTACAAATAAAATCTTATCCTCCCTAGTGATCTTATCCACTGGCTCCCTCCATTGCTTCAAAGACTCATTGCTTGTCATGATTCTTCCTCTCACATGATGATGTGATGATGAGAGGTCTGGAGAATGCCTTCATTGCTTCCCTGTAGTCTAAGTAGCTCTGAATTTTCCAGATGTGTATGAATATGGTATTATATAACCGCAACTGTTATTTCAGTGTTATTGCAGTGTTTGCAGAGTGACTGTGAAAGATACAAAATGAAAGCAAAGATAGGCTGGCACAAAGTCTGAATCCAAATTGTCCTCGAATTCAACAGTGCTTGGCTGCAGAAGTCTGGAGCAGCTTCACCAGCACATTTCCAGGTTTAGTGTGTGCAAGCCAGAGCAGCTGTGGAGTACCCTGCTGGAACGCTCAAGGAAAAAGGTGCTGCAAGCCCTACATCAATTTTTGAAATTGAAACTTGGTCAGTTTTGACAATTTTACCTCCAAACACTTAAAATAACGTTCATATCTATTTATAGATTGAACTCCGGCCAGTTTGGGCTGAAATGTCGATACATTAACACAATCTATAGTCAAATCTATACATATCAGACAGTAGCAGCAGAATCCTAGCACTAGACACAAATCACATAGCAAGGTATATCAAAATTAGCAAGTTAGAAAGTACAGATATTTATAAGTAAAGGGGATAAAAACAGAAGAATTGGCTTCTTTTGATTCTTAGCTCATCTTTGAGTAGCTCATTACTGCCACTGTTAAATCTGCTTGTCATTACTCAAGAAATGCTGCTTGGAGACCCATACTGCATATATCTAAAAATGATTCAGAAAACCTAATCCATAAATTTCTTTCTTATGTCTTGGCTGGATGACTGTAATGCTCTCTCAGCAGGTCTACCAGAAAAGCCGATTAGTAGTCCAAGTATTTCAAAACCCAGCTGCTACATGCATAACTAAAATGAAAAACTGTAAGTACATTTCTCTGACTCTGCCCTCAATACACTGCTTTCACACAGAATTATAGTTTATATTTTAGAATTTTGAAAATATGTTAAGCAAAACACAAGATTTAAAATTATTATAAACTGTAGTTCTTCAGGTACTTCCCTACATAGTACTATGTCCTCAGGCCCTGAGAAACTGCAATTCAGCCAAGGGAAATGTTTTCATCAATACAGAATGTTGTTATAATTTGGATTATGGTAGTACCCATAATGTGATGTGTGTTTGCTTTATATATTGAATAAGACAATTTACCTGATATAAAATGTTTATAATTTAATAGAACAAGCAACATATGAAAGTTGACATATACTACTGAATTGCCACTAGCTCAGTTACTAAGGCTAGGGACAGACATTCAAAAAGTCACAGCCAGTTGGAGCCTGAATTGAGTCAATCTTTGCAGGTTACGCTAATCTGTGTAGACTGAACTGATTTGCAACTGGACAGACATCCACTTTTGACTCTGGAAATGCAGGAAAATGCCTACAGTGGCTCAGGCCAGAAGTCAAGGGGTACTATAGTGAGCCCTCGGCTGGAAAAAAACTAAGCTGAGAGCAGGGGCATGGCCCAGCCTGGGCAGGCCTGAGTGTGATTGGGGAGGGATTTAAATCCCCACTCTGGTCTGCAGGGACCCCAGCCTAGATGTGCCTGGAGGGAGAGGGTGGAAGCAGGCCCTGTCAAGGGTCCCCAGCACCCCCACCCCCACTCACCCATTGGCTGGCAACAGGAGTGGGGGTGGGGCCAGACCCAGTAGCCTGAGGGGAAGTGAGTGTTTAATCCCCCCATTCCAGGGGGGGGGCGGTGCAGGCATTGACAGGCTCCGCTCATACACCATAGAGCCATGTACCTGGGGCCACAAGGGCCAGATGCCAGTAGCCTGAGGGAAGGGCTCATGGGTTAACCCCCCCATTACAGGCAGCAGCAGTGGGGGCACCAATATGGCACCCTGGGACAAGTCCCTCTGAGGAGCAGTCAGCTGGCCATGGAGAGGGGGCAAGGAGGGGGAATGTGACCTGGCTGCAGGGAGTGGGGGAGCCCAACTCACCATTGCCTCCCACTGTGGTATCATGGCCTGGGCTGGGGTGACTCAAGGGGGTGAGGGTCAGCACCTGCCACCTCCCTCCTCCAGGCCCACATGCACAGTTTGCAGGTGGGCTGAAGCATGGCTCCCCATCCCCTGCCTCTCCCAGCAGCAGCAGCAGAGTGAACTATCATGGTGGGCAGAGGTAAGGCATGTGTTACCTGCTGCCTGCTCACAGCAGCACTGGGTGCTCAGGGTCGGCAGCTGAGGACCAGTTGCTGCCTACAGCCTGGGTCTGCGGGGCTAGGCTGGACCAGGCTGCAGCAGTCCATTGCCTCCCCTGCAGCTGCTCACCCCAAGTGCCTGGCGCCACTGCAACAGGAGGTGGGTGGCAGGTGTCTGGCCTCCACCCAGCTCCCGGCTTTGGATGCGAGCCAAGCTGTGCCCAGCACAGGGGGCAGGAAGGCCACAGTGGAGGCCATTTCTTCCCCCCACCACTACCTTCTCAGCCAGCCTGCCAGCTGGGGAGTGGGCATGGATGGGTGATTGGCCCGGATGCCAGCTGTGGGGAAGCCTGCAGTAGGAGCTTTACTGCCCTGCCTGAGTTGGGAGCCAGGCCCATCACCCAGCCATGCCTTCTGCTTGGCTGGCAGGCCATCTGAGGAGAGAGTGTTGCGGGGGAAGGACCCACTGCCTGGCTTTGGATCCCAGCCAGACGGTACCCTGCACAGCGGGTGGGAAGCCTACAATGGGGGCTGTCGTCCCCCCCACAGCTGGCTGCCAGCCAAGCAGGGGGGCATGGCCGGGTGATCAGCCTGGCTCCCAGCTCAGGTTGGGACTGTGGGATTCCCTGCAGCCAGGAGCCAGGAAAATCACCCTGTAACATGTTTTCCCTGGCCAGCAAGCCAGATGAGAAGGGAATGGGGAGGAAAAACAGCAGCTTCCTCCCCCTCCCTCTCCTCCCCCTATTGCAGACCCCTGCTGTCCCAGGAACAGCGGAGTGAGCATGGCCCCTGGTGCTCTCCCTTTGCTGAAGCCAGCTTGGGGGAGTCAGAGTCTTAGGGCTACCTGGGACCTCCTGGGCAGAGCTGCAGCCCAGTGCCTTGTCTCTGCCCCTGCTGGGGAGCTGGGCCTGCCCTGAGCTCCCTGCAGGCGAGTCCTCCTCCACTGTATGGCCAGAGCCAGGCCCTGCTGTCTGTCAGCTCTGCCTGCCACAGCTTCTGCTGCTCCTGGCCTGCTACATCTGCCAGGCCATGGCAGGGCTGCAGTGCAGCTGACACCAGAGGAGGGAAGAAGCTTGCATCCTGGGCTGCAGCTCCTCTGCCCCAGACTATCCTGCAGCATGGGGCAACCTGGCGAGTGCAGCCCACAGCCTGGCAGGTCCTGTGGGGCAACTGAGGAGGAAGTTGGTGGGGGGCAAAAAACACCCACCCCATGCCTGGTGGAGGAGGAAAGCCAGCAGGGGCTTTATTCCTCACTGCAGTTGGGAACTGGGTTGATTCCCTAGCAGAGGAGGGAATAAGACAGGGGAATCTGCCCCACTGCTGGAGATGGAAAAGTCCCTGCTGGCAGCTGGGGGCAAGCCTTGCTTTGTTGGAGCAGAGAGTACAGCCCAGGGCTGAAAAGCTTGCTGGGATGCTGGGGTCTCTGATTTAACTTAAACCAGGAAAGGGTCTGGGACAGAAGTTCCATAAACTGGTTTGACTCAAATCACTTAAATAAAAGATATCAAATTCACCCAAGGAACCTTGTCTGCTTAAATCTGATACTACATTGAACCAGGTTTAACTTAAACCAGTTTTGGCCATTTTTAAACTGGTTTATGTGCACTAAACTTATGTTCTGTTACAGGTTTAAACTGCTTCCTGACCACTTAAACTGATTTGTGTGTAACTTCTGTCCCTAGCCTCAAAGACTTCCCTTTCATCTACTTCCTCCACCATATTGATTCTGTCAAAAGTACCCATGACTTGAGTTAAG
>NW_005841877.1:412165-421633 GCF_000455745.1 Alligator sinensis
GAGGCACAGGGAACTATGAAGATGAGTTATCTAATTTAGCCCTGCTAAAAACTTTGTAAAGCCTCTGCTTATGCATATATTGTATATGCACAGACTAAATTGAAGAACACTAAATAAACGGTGCATTGGCAGGGAGACATACCATATGACTTTTGCAAACTGTTTGCTGTTTCTAATATCTATGATTCTATGAAATAGCCAAAGTTAATAGTTTTTAAACAAATTCAAATGTGCATGGAAAGTAAAGCAAATTAATTTGAAATGAGAATCAGATTAGTCAGTCATCATGCTCCAGGGAATCTATTAATAAATTCTATAAATCTTTTTTTCCTATTGCAGATGATATAATTCCAGGGCAAATTTCACCCCCAAGAGAAGATATACCCTAGCACAGAGATACTGAGATCTTTGTAAAAATGAGACAAATCAAATTTGCTCCAGTGCAAATTATGCAATTATGCTGACACTGACTGCTATGACAATTAAGAAAGAAATATGTAAATAATCATTCACTAATATTTTATGTTCTGCAGTGCTTCAGATCCTGTCTCAAACTTGAATACAATGGCATTCATCATGTATCACTGTTCTGAATATGGGCCAACTGTCTAAAGGGCACCACATCCTTCTGCATGTGTGAGATAAGATGGCACTGGCATTTTATTTAATTTATTTGTGCTTTAAGGTAAGCCTGTGAATAATGGAGTCTGCTTTTTCAGGAGCAAACCAGCAAAGATAAAAGTAATAGTCCACTGTTAGTCATTTGGGATATAATGTATTAATGTATTCAATGTGTGAAATAAAAAGTATGTTCTCTTAACATGACATGTATATGATTAATCAAATATTATTCATTGTTAATTATTTTTGTATGTTTTTCAGGAGATATTTGGCATTTTCTGATTCAGTTGCAAAGCTACCTGTATTCTTGGCAGCAACCCAAGTATTACTCCTTTTTCTTTTACACCCCACAGAAATAGGAAGAGAATACCACATTCAGTGTCAATCCACTAGTAGCATTGAGGATATGGCATAAAGACACATGACCATGACCTATCTCAATATAGGAAACACTTAACTCCAAGAGTCCTTCATATTCTTTTCCTCAGCCAAATGAAGGAAGGGGAAGTCCACATAACTTCATGGACAATAAGAGCAATAAGGAGAAAAGTCTGACTCTTGTAATTTCATATAGCTTCCTCCTTCCATGGACCAATAAAGAAGAAAGGGGAAGTTCCCACCACAACTGCTGATACATGCTTTCTGCTACAACTCCCAGGTTTCTATGCACATCTAGACTGTCACTCTGTTAGAAGGCAGGAAACCTTTTTACTCCTCTGTAGTCTCTGAAATCCTATCTTGTATTTCAATGACTTTTGAGGAAAATTGACTAGAATGTATTATTTGCTCCGTCTTTAAGTAGATTGACTGCCTAGACTCAGCCTCTGCTTCCACACAGGAAAATCCATACACCAGTATATTCAAGGCAGAAATTAGAGGTATTCCCTTTGAAGCAGTCCACTGAAAAACATGTTTCTATAGACCAGAGACAGCTGCAAACATAGTGCATTGATTTTTCAGTGGACTGAACATGCTGTCCATTCTCCCACAGAACACCGGTAGGGTACAAACCACAGTAAGATACAAAGCAATCTAAATGATTGCTCCCTTTCCCCATCACAGAAATGGGGGAGGGACAGAAAGGGGGGATGTGAACTAGTAAAACTACTTTTGAACTATTACAGGAAGAAAATAAGAAAGAAAGGAAAAAGTCCTATGATGGACACAAGAGTGAGGGGATTTAAGGAGCTGCTTTACTTCCCCAGATAGACTACACAAATTGCCATAGCCTCTTTGGGAGCTGAGGAAAGTCAGCTACAATTATAAATGGTCATAAGTATGTAGGTAAGTGGGAAGCAGAGTGCAACTGACTACAGTTATAATAAACAGTAACCAAGGGTCCATCTGTAGTATTGTATTGCTGTAAACAATCCCTTAAACAATAAAGCATTCTGTTATTCTGTACATTACAAACACCCTCCCATCTATTTTCCTAACTACATCTAACCATTTATAATTCTGCCCACCAATTCAACAGTCACAATATCTATGTGAGGGAAGAAAAATGTCTTTGTATGTCTCTATCACCTTTTTGTACACTGAAATTTATATATTTTATAAATAATAAAAAAATCACAGAGTCCAAAGCTCAAGATACTTACTAAAGCTAAACAAAGCAGGGCTAGATTCTGAAATGATGTTCTAGACTGTGACAGGCAAAAGGTGGCTCTGTTGACCCAGGAGCAGGACAGGAATGATGTTGGGCATGTCTCTATGAGACATGTACTGCCAAGTTGCCTAATTAGCTCCGGAGTAAATGTCTCAGCATCTACACATGCAGCCCTATTAGACTCCAGGGAACTAAACTTGGCAGCAAGTTAGTACTTGTAAAAACAAATACTATTCTGATGTGGAATTTTTTCATGTGCAGCAACTCGTGTAGATACTGACAGGGCTGGCAGAGGCACAAGGGTGCTTCCATGCAGGGGCTGCCTGCCAGCTAGCCCTACACTACAGCACTCTCTTGCTCCAGAAAGCCCCTCTGTAGAATGCTGAGCCAGATCGCAGCAGCCCCAGGCTGGCAGGATGACCCCTCAGGTCCCCTGTCAGCCAGGGCTGCTCTGACCCAGCTCAATGTGCTGCAGTCCCAGGCACATGTGTAAATGCAGTACCCAGAAGCAAACTCTAGTGCAATATGTACCAGAGTTTATTGCTGCACACTGATATGCACATGTAGATGTGCCCATTGATACCTATTTATACTTTTCTCCTAGCTTGGATATGTATAATCTGCATCAGCCAACTTGTTGGATTAAGGTAGGTTCCTGCCATCATTGGCCTGGTGTACTTCCTTATGCACTTGTGGAAGGGGATTGAGACCAGTGGTCTTGCTCCTCCACCTAGCTGTATATGAAGGGAAATAGCACTGCTGGCAGCAACCCATATTAGCTTTGATACATTTGTAGACACGCAGTTGGAATTTACTCCATTTGCTTTAAATTAGTTCTCCCTGGATCATTAGTATGGATTCTAAGATCATAATAATAATGTGTAATACTTAAATTAAGACAATATGACAAACATTTATATAATTGTTAAAATTAACAATGTCTTATGCAGAGAACTGTTGCTTAAGTAGTCTTTTACCATAATATAAATGTCTCCATGTTTCCAAGTAATGCTGTGCCTTTTTGTGTTTTGAGGCCAGTATTTTAGCTAAAGATGACAAGAATAAACCTAAGTACAGAAAAACTAAGCAGAGAAAGCAGTGATTTGAGAAGTCACAAAAGAAATTGGTATTTATCTGGTTTGACGAGATAATACATAACAGTTATACATTCACATTAGCTATACTTTGGTCTAATGATACTTAAGAAAGTGCCACTTCTCATGAGTAGACTGAACTCATAAGATCATACATGTCACGTGAAAATACTGGAGAAGAATAGTGGTCCTGAAACAAAACTAACAGTTATAATTTAGGATTAGTAATGTGATTACAAACTGGGAAAGAAACATTGGTTAGATAGATCATATTAACTCTAGGGAAATTAGATGCTTGTAAAAGACAATGTAGGACATGAAGAAATATAGTATTCTCTGAAACACATGGAATAAACAAAATGAAAAAGCTGGCATCTCCACAAAGTGACTTGCATTTATGGATCCTAGAAAAAGAAGCAATGCTGACTATTTTATAAGTTCTGTCTTCAGGGTTCAAGTAAGGTAAGAAACTATTCTGTTTTATCACATTGACTAGTGCTAAGTTGTACATTTGTCAGCCTTGACATTGATAGGTGAAGTAATGAACATTAATCCTGGTCTGGTGAAATACAGAGGCCTATCTAAGAACTATTTTAAAAGAACATCTCAGAAGTTGTGATACTTTCTCTTTTCTCAGTCAGCCTTGTTTTTCACTGCCTAATATTCAAGGTAACATCACAGCTCTTAAGTAAACCTGAGGTTGACTGGAAAAACACTGCCCCTGACTGTATTAGAATTTTGTTTACTGTCATGCCAGAATCTTTCTTACTTGACCTAATTGGATAAACTAATTAAATACAATAAAATATCTAACAGAGTGATATTATTATTATTATTATTATATTGTGAAGACTTAATGATTCCTGATTCAAATGCATCTCTGACCCCATCATACCATTTTCAAGGACACACTGATTCATTTCTCAAACCTTTAACTGTAACTTTCTTTGGCCACAGTTTCACCATCTACTAGAATCTTGAGCTGAAGACTCCTGTTCACATTGTTCACATGATGTCAGCACCTGCAGTTCTACTCTCTTTGAGGCAATGAGATTTACCAATGAAAGCTTGCACTAATAAAGCAAAGTGCTGTTTATTTAGAACAAAAATCTTTAAAAAAAAGTCTTATATTTTATGTACGCATCTAGCTTAGTAGATGGACAGCCATCTCCCACATGGAGACCTTGAAAAATCCAGTGTACTTCAGTCTTCCTCAGAGGTGATCTCTGGTCTCCAGGGCTGGCCCACAATTTTTTAGGGCCCCCGGCAAGAAATAGTTTTGGGGTCCCCTGAAGTGGTGGGACAGGGGTGGTGAGCAGCCGAAGAAGGCAGCGGTTATAGTGACAGCTATAGGGGGGGTGGTAAGCGGCCAGATGTGAAACCAGTGGCAGTGGCGGCAGGAGGAGGGGTGGCGAGTGGCTGGACGTGAAGCTGGGTGGGGTGGGGTGGGGGTGGCAAGTGGCCAGATGCAGGGAGGCCCTTAGTTATGGGGCCCCCTGCAGCCACAGGTTTCGCAGGATAGGATGTTGCGGCCCTGCTGGTCTCACATATTAGCTTATTAGATCTTAGACTGAACCTCTCTACAAGCCAGGTTCAAGTAAGGTAGACTGCCTTTCATCTAACAATCTCACACCATTTTAAAAATATTTGTTAAATAATCCTCAAAACATTACTATAAATTTCAGCAAGTCTTTAATAATTGTTCCCATTATAACGGTCCCATCTGTTCCCATCCTTAGCCTCATATGTAACAGGGATGAGCACAGAGTAAAGGTCTAGAGCTAAGAGTTTCAAAATTGGGTACCATATTTAAGCACCTAAATAAATGGCCTGGTTTTCAAAAATGTTGAGCATACTGAAATTCTGAACAATTTAAAGAGATACTGGGGTTGACCACACCTTTCAAATCAAGATATTGCCTTTTAGTTGCCTTCATATGGATTTAACAGCACAACATTAAACAACATTTGAAAATTTGTGTCAAAAGTTTTACAGTGATGTAAACAAACCACATAAAAAGAAAAGAGATGCATAGCAAATACCTCCATTATAATTCTGTGTCTTATCCAAAATGACTTGCTAAGAATTTTGCTAAGATCAACTTATTTTCAAAGCCTTTCCATGGACATTGTTTATTTATAAATAAAACTAGATAAGGATAAAAGTATCCACTCGTTTTTCCCTTAAATAAAATAATCCACTTCTAAGTTTTCAGTTCACTATCTGATGCTATGAAAATAAAGATTATGCTAGTTATGTAACAAGCTTTTTGTAGCTGTAAAATAAGATAGTAGCGACAGGCAACAGGACAAAAAGGTTCCCATGATGTTTTGGATTTATCTGCCTAATGAAAGCAGGTTGCAAATGAATACTTCATTGAGCTGGAAGAAATTTGCTTTCTTAAAAAAAAACCCTAAAAAGTTGAAAAGAAAAAAAGAGCAAATTACACAAACAAAGTGAAAAGAAATTAATTAAAAAATATATAACTGTGGGGAATTGCATAACACATACAAATTAATTATATGCCTAGCCTTAAAGCCACTGAAACAAAAGAACAGAGCAACCTTATCATTTTTTGCAAAATGTCATCATTGCTTTAAATGCCATAATTTAAATACTGAAAATGAAACAATGTACACTGGCCACTCTTAAAAATCTTTCTAAGTTTGTCTTACATATTTTCACCTTAGTTTTTGCAGCACTCCCTAGATCTGCCATCTCAGATGCCACAAAGGGATGTGTATACTCCAAAAGAAAGGAATGACACATCAGCTATGCTAATTTTGGAAACAACAGTAAAGGCTAACTGAAAAAGCCTCTTGCTTCAGAGCTAGTCTCTAGACCACACTGTCTATTATTCCCACTTGATGAGAAGACCTTTAGCTTCCTTCCATCAAGAGAATGGATCAACTAGCAAGGAATTCCCAAACAGTTTAAACCATAAACTGGCAAACATTCTCATGTGGTAGACCAGAAAAAACCCAAGCCAGCCCAAGGTAGTGGGATACAAGTAGGCTTCATGACCCTGAAATAACCATTCTTATCTTCCCAAATAAGAGATTGAAAGACAAGGGAGGGTAGGGAGTGAGGAGGTCCTCCACTGCTTTAATAGCCAGGCCGTCAATGCAGCCATATTGTTTGACAGCACTGACCCCAAAACAGCTAACCTGAGCTTCAACTGAATACCAGCTGGGCTTGCAGATTTATCTTGCAAGAACCATCCTTCCAACAACGTAATTGTAAATTTACTCAAATAGCCATGTACCCAACCATGACACCAACTTGAAAATACAGGGAATGCAAATGTGTTAGTAAAATATATAAAAA
Organism: Alligator sinensis; assembly: GCF_000455745.1. NCBI lineage: Eukaryota > Metazoa > Chordata > Crocodylia > Alligatoridae > Alligator > Alligator sinensis. The sequence continues at coordinate 418,817 of NW_005841877.1, forward strand.
AAAAATAAAGTAAGCTTTATAAGTTACATAACCAACCAAAACAACCAGCTTTTTCCTTCTAAACCACGTGCTGGAATGGAAGAAGGAAAATACAATCAAATGATATCAATGTCTCCTCAGTTTTCTGCCCAAAAGAAGGGGTATTTCAGGCTTAGCTTCCAGGCCTTCCCTGTGCATCCTCTAATATGAAACTGACTGGAGGAAAAAGAAGGAGCCTTCTGGGGACTGGGAATCATGCACACATTTCCTTTGCTCAGAGTATTCCCAATCACCTCAGTAATGTCTCTCTTTCCTTTGTCTGACAGTAGCTGCTGATACTAAAAATAGTTTAAGGCGTACTACAGAAGTGTAGGAACTTTTAGGCCTTAATTTAACAGATATTTCTTTCAGGAGTAAAGTAAAAATAAATCCAACAACAAACAAGCTGCCAACCTGCTATATGGAAAGTGAAACTCTACACTGACTTTTTAAAAATGACCTTGGATAGCAGTAATTGGTACTTGTCACACCTTCTGTCCTTATCCAGACCTTGACACAAACTAAAGGAGAGTAGTTTCAGAAAAAAAATATCATTCCATCGGTGCTGTCTCCTACTCAGCATGCTGATTACCTTGCACTATCTCTATCTCGCTGATCCTTGGCCATGAATATCATCACATCCTATTTTTTTTCACAGGATAAAATGTTTGGCTTGAAGTATACAGGCACATACTTTGCAATATTCATTGCACTTATGGCAAGTTCTCTGCTGCTGCTTATCTCTTCAATGGACTACAAGTTTGTAATGGTTTATTAAACAAACAAAGAAGGGGGTCAATAATGTGACTATTCTTTCAGGTTGGTAGTGAAAATGAACACTGCTGCTGTTTTTCTGAGGTGTTATTTTGATGAAGGTTACCTTGGTGACAGTGAACACAGAAGCAGTAGCAGTAAAAGTGGTTTTCTGACCCTTGAACTTGGTGTTGTCTGAAGAACCGAAGTGGCTGCCAAAGAATAATTGTGTGGCCGGCTATATGTCTTACCATTTACCATTTTTATTGTCTTTGAATCTTATGTTTAGCTTTACTAGAGATTTGCCTCCTATGCTGCTGAACTGTAAAGAAGAGTCTTCACTGAGACAGAACATGCTGTGCATGGGCACAAAAATCTAGTGTGTAAACAATTTAAATGGCAAGAAGGTTAGGGAAGTCGTAGCCTGGTTTGGAGTCTGTTGAAATAGCCTCCTAAGATATATCGAAGTGGAATTGAAATTGTATATATAACATACCTACAGATATCTTTGCAAAGAATAAAATGTTTAACTTAACATCTATAAAAATCTTGGCATCTTTACATTATCTTTGCATTTACATATGTTTACTGTATACATTACATACTTTACTGGCTTGCTTTTTATTTTGCAAGATACAATTATTGGGCCTTGGGCAGATTTTTTCTTCTTGTTCTGTCTTAAAGAGGTCCCCTTCCTATCACTAATTGACCTCACTTTCTCATACCTCTGAAAAAGGGTTGTGGCATCACTTTTCTATTTGAGACTTCCTTACACTTTTAACTTGTACAAATTGTCATCTTTGCAGTTGTGCTACCTATACTTTCTGTGCTAGATATGTAGAAGAGCAAAAATCTCCCAATCATAGTATTCCAAACTCCAGGATCAAATGAGAACAAGAGAGACTAACTACTAGAGGTAACAACTATATTAAAACAGCCAATGGCTAAGAAAATAAATACCCGTGTAGCGCATTGAATTGTAAGGTCTGCAGAAGGATCTAAAGCATTATCAGAATACCAAGATGAGTCTCACATAACAGCTTCTGTCCCATCATACACTATGTTCATGAGATAAGTACAGGCAGGAAGAGGGAAATCGGTGAGCCTAAAGCTACAGATTAGCTAATACGGCTGTGCAACATTTCAGTGAGTGTTTCATTTCAAAGCTGTTTCGACACGTTTTGAGCTTGAAACTGCAAAATTGAAATGAAACAAAAAGCACTGAAACAGCTTCGAAATGAAATGAATGCAGTTGAAACATTTTGAAAATTTTTAAATGTTTCGAGTTTTGAAGCAGCCCAGTGGAGGGAGGCAGGGGAGAGCCGGGGCTGGGCTCTGAGTGGCTCCGCAGCCCCATGTAGCTCAGCCCGGCAGGGAGTGCAGCCCTGGCTCTCCCCCCCTCCTGCCTGTTCTCCATGGAGCTGACAGAGCCGATTGGAGCACAGTCCAGCGGCGCGAGGTGGGTAGAGCCTGCACTGTGCTCCGATCGGCTCTGCCAGCCCCATGGCGTGCAGCCCGTTGCCGAGAGGCGGGCGGAGCCAATGCTGCACTCCGCCTCCCGCTGCCAGGCCAAGCTCCAGGGGGCTGGCAGAGCTGATTGGAGCACAGCCCAGTGGTGAGAGACAGGCAGAGCTGGGCCTGCGCTCTGCCTCCCACCACCGGGCTGAGCTCCTTGGAGCCTGGCGCTAGGTGCAGGCTATGACCAGCACCGGTCCCAAGTGCTAGTCTCCTATCATCCAGCACAAATCCAGGTGTCTGCAACCCCGGGAGGAGTCTGGCACAGTCCCACAGCCCTCGCAGGGGTGCAGACCCCACATCTGAGCCCAGACGATGGAAGGCTGCTGCTGCCGCCTGTGGCCAGGGGGAGGCTATGACCAGCACCGGTCCCAAGTGCTAGTCTCCTATCATCCAGCACAAATCCAGGTGTCTGCAACCCCGGGAGGAGTCTGGCACAGTCCCACAGCCCTCGCAGGGGTGCAGACCCCACATCTGAGCCCAGACGATGGAAGGCTGCTGCTGCCGCCTGTGGCCAGGGGGAACGTAGTT
>NW_005841877.1:425903-442070 GCF_000455745.1 Alligator sinensis
GGGCAGAGCTGGGCCTGCGCTCTGCCTCCCACCACCGGGCTGAGCTCCTTGGAGCCTGGCGCTAGGTGCAGGCTATGACCAGCACCGGTCCCAAGTGCTAGTCTCCTATCATCCAGCACAAATCCAGGTGTCTGCAACCCCGGGAGGAGTCTGGCACAGTCCCACAGCCCGCTCCACCCCTGGGAGGAGTCCAGCACAGCCCTGTAGCCCTCCCAAGGGTGTGGGCCCCCAGATATGTGCCCAGATGACAGAAGGCTGCCACTGCTGCCTGAAGCCAGCAGCAGCCCAGCTCCAGTCCCAGGTGACAGCGGCAGCTTTCTGTCATCTGGCACAGATCCAGGGGCCCACACCCCTTGGAGGAGTCCGACAGCCCCATAGCCCTCCTGGGGGTGCAGGCTCCCAGATCTGTGCCTGGATGACAGGAGACTACCACTGATACCTGAGGCCAGCAGCAGCCTTGGTCTCCCCTGGCACTGGGAGTGGGCTGCACCCAGTGCTGGTCCCAGGTGGCAGTGGCATCCTCCTGTCATCCAGCGCAGATCTCAGGGCCTGCACCCCTGGGAGGAGTACAGCACAGCCCTGAAGCTCTCCTGGAGGTGTGATCCCCTGGATTTGCATGCTGGATGACAAGTGGCTGCCACTGCTGCTGCTTGGAAATATTGCTTTCAAGACATTGAAGTGCAGTTTCTGAGAAACCTCTGCACCTATCTCCTTGAAACTTCGCAGACTTCATGCCCTCTGAAGGGGCTACCATCCCTGCAATTTGCATCTGAATCAGGCAACAAATTACAATGTTCTAGGCATTTTCATGACTCCCCATTATAGGCTATGGGCAAAATGTCGAAACAAGTCAAAACAGCGAAACAGTTTCAGCAAAATGAAATGGGACAGTGCTTTGAAATGAAAAAAAAAAATGATAAAACGAAACACTGTCCCTTCAAAATGGTGAAATGGACTTCAAAACAAAACAATGGTGTTTTGCACAGCCCTAATAGCTAATCATCATATCCCACTACACATCAGGGGAATACCAGGGTCCCTTCTTTCCACAGTTTTTGGGGAAAAAGATTATTCCCTTAGCTAAACTAACAAACCTAACTGAGAACCCTTTTATAGTTTCTGTAGGTCCTTTGCTCCAGTTGCCTGACTCTGCAATAAAGTACAGGTACCCTCTCTGAACTCCTGCTCTTTTGTTAAGATTCCTCCTTCTACAATCATACATTTATAGACTCTTAGGCTAGGTACTGGCATTCATAAAGCCCAAGGCAGAATTGATCTAAGGTATGTGGCTCTCTGTAAGAGGCATAGTTTAGATCAATAACAAACAGAACACACATTCACCCTTTGGTGGGAGGGAGGGGGAGGGGGAGAAAGGGGCAAATCTTAGACCAGGTACTGCCATTTTTAAACCAGTCTATGTGCACCAAACTTCTGTTTTGTTATGGATACAGACCAGTCTCTGATCACTTATACTGGTAAAAGTGTAATGTCTGTACCTGGTCCTAGAGAAGATAAGACCACTGTGATCACCTAATCAGATTTTCTGTATTCACAGACCATAAGGATTTTTCCCAATACCTGTATTAATACATGTATTTTAGGATTCATAAAAGTGCTACATTTCAACTGGTTGAATCACAGTTCTGCTGTTAGAAAGCCTAAGCAGACAAGCATTCACACAGTTTCTACTGGATCAAAATTGGCAGGTCCAATCAAAACTTCTACCTTGTCTAATGAGGTAGAAGTCTAGACCGATAAATATTCAACTGATTCAATGAAGGCTTGTATGCTTATTTTAACAACAGAAGCTCCCCTGCTATCACCTCTGGCATCGCAGCCTGCATCATTTGATGCACCCCCACTCCCCACCCATCCCCTTTGTAGCAGAAATCTGTGATTCAGCCAGACTCTACTGCCCTTGCTGAGTTGCACAGCAAACCCCAGCCTCTAGGTTGTGCAGCTGACAACTCCCCATTACCCCAGGTTTAAATGCTGCCCCCTATCACCAGTTGCGTAGCAGGGATGGTATTTAAAGCCCAGGCCAGTAACTGGGGTAGGGAAGGTATCATCAGCAACTTCCCACACTGCAGTTCCTAGTATGAGAAGTGGAAAGGGACTTTTTACTTAGGAACTGAGCAGAATGAGCAGCACATCAAGCCCCTGCCTGCTTCTCTCACCAGGGTCTCTGGTGTGACAAGTGGGTAGGGGGCTTAGTCTCTCCTGGGACTGGTCTGGGAGGGCAGGAGAACAGGAAGTAAGGTTCCCTGTCTGATCTGGGAAACAGGCTGTGGGCTTTGTTCCCTATTCCCTCCACTTCTAGGGGAGCTGTGGGCACTGGCTTTTAAGTGCTATGAGTGGGAAATGCTTTCTCTCTGCACAACTTCGATGTGCCCTGCTAGGGCAGGTGCGCCCCGCTCCTCATAACACTTAGACCCCTGAGCCTGCAGAAGTGCCGTGTGAATAAAAGCTCTCTTCATAGGCCTTGAGAGACCTGAGCTCTGGTCACGGCTGTGGTTCTTCTCATGGCCAGAGCCCAAGCAGCATCATGGGAAAAGCCTCCCACCACAGCCAGAGCCCAAGCTTTAAAAAAAAAAGGAGCCATGGATCTCCCATCTTACAGCCTGACAGCTGAGAAAGAGGAATGGATGTTGTTATGTTGGGAGAGGGATGGCACTTTGCCCCCTTAGGCCACTAGCCAGTCAGCTCTAACAGCACCTGAGGGCAGAGATCACTTGTCTGCAGGCAGAGAGGGGAGCCTGCAAAGCATGCTGGGATACATGCTCTAGGGCAGGGATAGGCAATATTTTTGGGCGGAGTGCCAAAAACACCTGCAGCCTTGACTTGTAAGATGGTGTGCCAGGGGCAGATGGCGTGGGAGCCATGAGGGATTGTGGCAGTGCAGACCTGGCCCCTTCCCCATCACCCACCTAGAGGCATGCTTGCCAAGCAAAATGCCTTCATGTGCCACACTCTGGCACCCATGCCAGGGGTTGGCTATCCCTGCTTTAGGGTCCTCTGGCTCAGTGCCTTCAGCAGCACATACTGTCTGCAGAGCATGCAGCTCGCCACTTGAACATTTGTACAGAGTTCTTCACTAGGTTTTCCAACTGCTAAACTTCTACAGGTTCATTTGAAAGCTTCCACACACCATTTAAAAAGATCAGTCTTATTTAAAAGACTTTGTAAAGGGTATAAGCTCCTTCAATGGCATTTACTTTAACTGCTAGGAAATCATGTCTTTTTTTTTAAGGATGTATTTGTTTCAACTTCCAACCAGTGGGTCTTGTGCAAAATTAACACCTCCCTCCACCATCACCCCCATTATCCAGTATCTGTTTCCTGTGTAGGAATGTATATATAGGGGAACAAGAAACCTTTCTACTTCTATTAGAGATTCCTTTTTCATACATCCAAAGAATGCCTTGCCATAACATGAGTTTTTATTAGAATGCTGAGACAGCTGTTTATCACAACTCTCAGTCTCTCTCCAAGTCACTGCTTTCCAAGATAAAGTCTTCTGCCCTGTAAGAGGGAAATATTCTTAATTTCCAATTGTGTTATCTTGGTTTTGTTGTACTGAAACTATTAAACCAAGAAATCTGGATGACCCCAATATGACTGTTCCTCCTCATTATGAACTACAACACTAAACTCTGTTTCATATATAAACTTTTACCAGCAAAGATTTTTATATTATCGACATCATTGATAAATATGTTAAGTGGTATCAGACCCATCAGCTGTCAACCCATTATCAACTAAATTCTGAGCTGTATCTGTGAGCTGGATACCCTGGGGGCCTTGTTACACCTTACCCTGTAAGCCACACAAAAATTAATTGGCTTAGTGTTGTTTGGCTTAGTGGAACAGTCATATCTTAAGGTGAAAAACCATCTGTGACTGTCCTTCACCTGCACAGCTGTGCCTTGCCATTAGAGGCTTGGTGGGGGGCAGGAGTAGGAGTATGGGAAGGACTAGGAGCTGAGCTGGCCCCTCAGGTGTGGTATCTCACAATGTTCCTTGCATTTTTCTGCGATTAAAAACTCTTTGAACCCCTAAATCTAAACCTGTTCCAATCTTGGGGGGAGGGGGAAGGATAAAAGGTAGTTGAAATATCCCAAGCAATCCCAGGTGATACCGGGATCTGATACACACAGTGGACCACTCGGGAAGCACTGTGGCCTTCAGGCACTCCAGAACTGCAGCACTGGCTCTGCCCAATGGGAGCAAGTCAGTCCAAGTGGTGGCAGGAGGCATCGTGGCCACCAGGAACTCTGTGGTTGTGGTGCTCACTCTGCCTGTCATGACCAGGGAGCCACCAACCAGACTAGCTCTCTGCTTCTAGCAGGCAGAGTTATTGTCACAGCCCTGGGGTCCCCGGCAGTTGCAGTGCCTCCCACTGTTGCCGGACCCAGCTTGCTGTTCCCTCCAGGCAGAGCCAGCACCACAGCCCTGGAGCATACTAGAACACTGGAAGACTTCAACTTGGGCAGAATAGCCGTGGGGACTGACCAAACCTTAATGGAACAGGAACAAAATTATGCAAATTAGAGATAATCCTGCCCTGAAGTGGTGTATCTTTGAGCTGAATAATGAGTCACACAAAGGTGTTAACATACAGCCAATCTAGGGGTTAAGGGCCCCAGAAGCTGCCTAAAATTACCGTGTAACAAGGCCTCAGGATACCCTATGCTACTTATTTCATTTGCTGCAAACATGGTCTCCCCGAATCACTTTTTAAGAAAACATAGGTATTAACTCTTCTTTATCCAGTAGAATGAGGTCTAATATTGATTTCATCTATGGTTGGCTGAGGACCTTCTGTGTTAAGATATTATCATTTGCTATTTTTAGAAAATATAAGAAAGTTTTGTTACCAGCTGCAGGAAATCCCTAAAGAATCTGTCACTGTATGAAAGTGCTTTATTCTGAAAGCACTGAACTATTAATTTACTGCTGTGAACTTGATTTATGGTGATTCACTTCCTGCTAATTAGATTTATTTGGTCATTTTTCTCAGTACAGCACAATGCCCCAGCTTTTCAATGTCAAAAGTGCATTTAATCACCTTTTAAATTTTAGGGGGATCAAACCCTCAATGTGTAAATTGAAGTACCATTATCTAATCCTAGTGTTGATAATACTTTTGTCCCAGCAGGTACTTTTGTAAAATAATATTCAGTATATTAATTTATCTTTACAAATTTTCACCCTAAAACATATTGGACGCCACTCGGCCTTCATTTGTATATTTTCCAAAGTTTGTTGTGACCTTCTTTGAAATACCAGTTTTCCCTGTTGCCCTGTATGAATCTTTGGCTGTGTGTATCATCAGCAGCAGTCCCTCACAGTTGAGGATGATTGCCTTCCTTAATTGTCTTATTTGTCAGTCTGAAGATCGCTGACACAACCAATCCAGGATTGATAGGTTCTATAGCAACTTGGGCATGTGTTTCCATGCAGGATGGGTGAATCTGGATTCTTGGTTCATTCTACTCCTGCTTTTCCATCTCCTGTTGTCATCATGAGGTTTCAAAGTACTGAGATCCTTGCAGCAGATTCTTCCTCCATTTGAGGCAGTCCTGGGCAATATTCTCCCACAAGTTGATGTTCCTTTTTTTTCAATTTAGCCTTGAGGACATCCTTGAAGCACTTTATCTGTCCTCCTCTTGAGTGTACACCATGACTAAGCTGGGAGAATAAAACTTGCTTTGGGAATCGGGAATCAGACATCCAGATGGTGTGGCTGGCATAGCAAAGTTGATGTTGGATGATCATTGCCTCAATGCTTGTGTTGTTAGCTTGTGGGAGGATGCTAATGTTGGTGCATCTGTCTTCCCACTGGATTCAAAGGATCTTCCATAGGCAGTGTTGATGGTACTTCTCTAGAGACTTGAGGTGTCCCCTGTACACTGTTCAGGTCTCAGCTCCACACAGGATCATGACTGCTTGATAAACCGTGATTTTGGTTTTGAATCTGATGTCACAATCATCCATTTCCTCAGACATCTGAAGACCACTCACACATCTGAGACAATGCTGAATTTCTTCATCATTGTCAGATTTCTGAGAGAGATGGCTTCTGAGGTATAGGAAGTATTTAATGTTCTCCAGAGTCCAGCTAAGGACTGCTCATTAATCACTCATTGATGGAGGATCTTAGTCTTCTGAATGTTAAGCACCAGTCCCTTTTTCTTGTTAGCATCTTTAATGAGGCATACAATTGCCTTATGTCTGCTCACTTTGAAGATCTGCTTCCAAGTGAGCACACACTACAACATCATTAGCATACTGGAGCTCAATGATTGTGATCAGGTTGGTCTTGGTTTTGGCTTGTAGTTGGCTGAGATTAAACAGTTTACCATCAATTCAGTAGTTCAGCTCCACTCCAACTGGAAGCTTGTTGGTGGTCAGATGTAGCACTGGGTCAAGGAATATTGAGAAGAATATTGTTGAAGCAACGACACAGCCTTACTTAACTCCCATCTTAACCTCAAAGGGATCTGTGATAGAGCTGTTACTCAGAACCACCATTCTCATGCCATCATGGAGCAGGCAAAGAATGATGATGAATGATGATGATGAATTGTGGTAGGCATCCATACTTCAGAAGGATCCTCAATGGCATGTCTCAGTTGACGGTGTTAAAGGGTTTTATGAGGTCAAAAAAGGCCCTGTGGGGAGGTTTATATTATTCCTGGCATTTTACTTGCAGTTGGCAAACAGTGAGGATCGCATCAGTTGTGCCTCTTGATGCCCTTAACCCACACTGAGATTCCAGGAGGAGCTTTTTAGCAAGCAGAAGGAGACAGTTCAGAGGGGTTCTCAAAATAATTTTTCCTGTGGTAGAGAGCAAGGTGATCCCTCTGTAATTTCCATAGTCAGACCCATCTTCTTTCTTGAAGATTGTCACAATCATGACATCCTTGAGGTCATCTGGGATTTCCTCATCATTCCAAATCCTCAAGAAGAGGACTTCGATCTGTGATGTAAGCTCCTCTTTCTTCTGCTTGAAGCTTTTGTAAGGGATTTAATTCGCTCCAGATACCTTTTCATTCTTCATCTGCTTGATGGCTTTCCTTATTTCATCAGGGGTTGGAGGGATTCTGAGACAGTCTCTGACTGGGTGTTGCAGGATGGAATTGAGAACATGCTCCTAAACAACAGAGTCTTCAAAATGCTACTTTAAAGAGCATTGATAGCCCCCCCTTCCCTGATCAGGTCTTTTCCGGTCTGTTCTTCATATCGTGGGTCCTCCTTTGGACCTCTACCTTGACTTGTTAGTGATTAAATTTCCTTTGCTTGCAGTTGGTGTTTTTCTGCCAAACACAAAAGGCCTTTTGCTTGTGGTTGATCAACTCTTGGATCTCCCAGTCATTATCATCACACCTGTCTTGGTGTTTCTTGGTACAGAATCCAAGGGCACATCCCTGTGAGTGGCAACATGCATTGCTCCAGGGACAAAGAGCAGTGCTGCTGCTAGTTGTCCCTGGGCCTGCCCCTGCATGTGCACTCTGGCACATGGCAAATTGCCCTGGGTGGGGTAGGGGAGGCTGAGGCCAGCACCTAAGCTGGCCTCAGAACCCTTACCTGGGGTCCTGGAGGCCTCTCTGGGCTGTAGCAGTGGCAATCTCAGACTGCGGAGCCTGGCTGGCAGCTGGAGTGTGACTCTGGCCAGCCAGGCTCTGATTCTGGGTGGCAAACACTGCAGCCATATGCACTGCTCCATGTTTTTTTGGTGCATTTTTTTTTTTTAACACTGGAATCTCCTGGTGTCAAAAAAGTACTGCCACACTGCAAATTAGCACCATTGCAAACACAGTCACATGATACTTGCAGTTTGTGGTGCTGCAAACCGCACATACGTGCTTGTGGGTATGTGCCCTAAGTCTCTTTGCAGACTCTGATGATGGTGGACTTGAAGGCACTTCAGGCGCTACTGACATTCTCCCATTGTTGTTGATTGGAATTCACCAGTTTTTCATTGAGGTGCTGGTGGTGGATGTCTCATTCCCTTGGGTCTTTGAGTCCTTCAACATTGACCTTCTGTCAACACTGCTTGCCATCATTTGGGAGCCAGTCTGAGTGGCATAACTGGGTGGATGAGTTGGTGATCAGTCCAACAATCATCAGGTCCTAGCATAGCTCAAGTAATGTGGACATCTTCGTGATCGTAGGCATGGACTATGATGTAGTCAATCAGGTGCCTATGCTTAGATTGTGGGTATTACCAGGATGTCTTGTACCTTTTTTCTGGTGGAACAGGGTGTTGGTGATAGAGAGTCCATGTTCTGTGCATTTGGTCAAGAGGAGGATTCTGTTGGAGTTAAACTTTTCCATGCCTTCCTTACTGATGATTCCATTCCTGAAGTTAGAGTCTCTTCTGACTCTGGTGTTGAAATCACTGAGAATAACCCTGTCTCCCTTGGGAATGTCAGAAAGGAGTTGGTGAAGGTTGGCATAGAATCCCTCCCTTGTTTCATTGGCAGCATCAAGTCAGGGCATATACGCCGATAACAGTGGTATATTGGTTCCCTGCCATTTTGAGACAGTCATGAGGTGCTCATTAATTCTCTCAGGGAACTCACTGAATTGGTTTATGAATTCATTCTTAATGACAAATGACATGAAGTTAGTGTTTTCCTTCCTGTTTACCCTTCCAGAAGAGGATATACCTACCTCCTTGATCTTTGAACTCCCCATCCCCCACTCACCAGGTCTTGTTCACTGCAGCAATGTTAATGTTATGTTGCCTGAGTTCTTGAACCACAATTGCAGTGCAGTGCTCTGGGTGTTCACTATTAGAATTGTCCATAAGGGTCCTGATGTTTCAGGTCCTGACACTGATTGTGTGTCTTCCTTGATTTCGAGGATTTCACAGTAATGGTGATCCCATTGGACATGATTATCCAGTCAGGAAAAAGGTAGGCAGACTGGCTAGGGACAGAAGTTACACATAAACTGGTTTAAGTCCACAGAAGCTGGCTTAAATCTGTAACAGAACAGAAGTTCAGTGCACATAAACTAGTTTCGAAATGGCTGAAGCTGCTTTAAGATAAATGTTTTTGAATGTAGTATCAGACTTAACTGTTTTGGGTTAAACCGGTTTATGCAATGTCTTTCCTTCCTGGTTTAAGTTAAAACAGTCTCCCAGCATGCTTTCCAGCCCTGGTCTGGGCTGTGCTGTCTGCTGCAGCAGAGAAGGTTTGGGGGGAGAGGGGGAGGCAGGGATTGCCTCCCGAGGCAAACCCTAGCTGGGGTCTGGGGCCAGGGAGGGAGGTTAAATACCCTTTCCACTGCTCAAACTCACAGCTGGCTGCAACTGTGGACTACACATCCCAGAGGCACCTGGAAGCAGGAAGAAAAAGTGATGAGCAACCCTGTAGCCCTGCTGCTGTAACTCTTGAGTAGAAATCCCAGAGATCTCAGGGGCAGCAGGAAGAGGAAGGAAACATATAGCCCATGCTGGCTACATGCCAGAAAGCTGTGCTGTAGCACCCCCTGGCGTCTGGCCTGAGCCACTCCAGATATGTGGCTGCATTACCTGAATAAAAAGTGAATGTCTGTCCAGTTGGTTCTCAGTTTAATCTGTGCAGTTTAGACTAATCTGCAAAGACCAAATCAATTCAGGCTCAGGCTTTTTGACTATCTGTATGTAGCCACTATCTTTAGGGCACCTTTTATTGCCCCCCTCCCCATGTGGGGTGAGCAGAGCAGATCCTAAAGCGGGATGCCACCTCACCTGCCAAGTCACGCTCTTGCCTTGTCCAAGTGCTAGACAAACTTCTTGTAACTGCTGCCTTCATGCCAGTTCATGACATGGGACTTCCAGGTCTCATAGTCCTGCTCCCATCATCACTAGCTGGTCACCAAAGAGCTTGAATAATGTGCTAACACCATTTCTATGGAAGACAGAGAAGTGTGATTTCTTTTATAGTGGAGAAGCTGCTGCACATCAGCTTCCACACAATTCCTGACAGAACAGGACCTTGATCCCACTGTAATGGCAAGGAGGCCAATACAATTGGAGATCTTGTTCCACTGCAGCATTCATCTGGCTTCACTGACATTGAGATTCTAACAATGGCTGTGTATATAAGTGCATATGTGCAGGCACAATGACTTAGATTTATTTGGAATATAAAAACAGATCCATTTTCACAAAAAGAAATATATGGTATAAGAACAGTATTGTTTTTTGAAGGTTTTAGCATTTTGCCCCCACTTAATTATTAGATTTCATATTTATGTCCAATATTTCATCTTGTAGCGCCTTAAAGTATTTCAGAAACTACTTATAGCATACATGAAATGCAGATACTTTTTTGTAGGGAGAGCAGCAGCTTAATTGTGCACATGCTGCAGCAGTTGACATCTTGTCTAAGGACACAAGGGGAAATAACTAGACTTATGCTAAGTGGTTTGGGTATACCAAGTAGTATATATCAACATAAGACAATGTTGAGATTTGAAACATCTGCCCTGTCTCACTAAATCTGGTATGCTACAGGCTCCAAAACTGAAGTTGTATTTGCTCTTCATCCATCTTGGAAGGATTAAGGGTCAAATGCATCTTGTGGAAGTTGTTTTTTCAGGGCACATAGGTGTCAGTAACCTAAAGATTTAGCCTCTCAGTCATTCACTGGGGGTGCAGGTCCCTGGATCTGCCCACAGGGTGGGGTGGGATGAGACCAGGGGAGTGCTGGGCTGTTCCTAGTTGGGCTGTGCTCAGGCTGGGCAGCTGCAGTGGTGGCGCTGGGAGTGAGGCTACAGGGGGGCTGCAGCCCCACTTACCCTGCTCCCAGTGCCGCTGCCGAATGGGAACAGCCCGACACAGCCTTCCCTTCCTCCCACCCTTTCCCCCCATGAATGACACGGGGGGCAGGAGCTGGCAGGCACAGGGGAGGGCAGGCTGCAGCTGCAGGCTGGAAGGCTGTGCTGAGCTGTTCCCATTGGGCCTGACCCACACTGCACTCATTGCAGATGGTGGTGGTGCTGGGAGCACAGGTTGGGGGAGCTACGCCTCCCCACCCCCATAGTCCCACTCCCAGTGCCGCCATCACAGCCACCCGGCCTAAGCACAGCCCAGCTGGGAACAGCCCAGCACTGCCCTGGCCTCAGCCCGCAGGCTGCAGCCCACCCTGCCCCGTGGGCAGATCTGGGGGCATGTGCCACCCCATGCCCTCCCAGGCTGCATGCCCCCCTCCCCACACCCCCCGGATGAGCCACCTGTGGCTCCATCCCCTGCCCTACCCCAGCAGTGCAGGACCTGCCCCTGCCTCACCACCACTGGGGGAGGGCACAGATCAAGGCCCCAATGGTGAGTGAGGGAGTGGGGCTAGGGCTGGGGTCTTGATCTGCTTCACCTCCCCCCACGGACCTTTCCCTTTGCCCCTCCACAGACTTACCTGCTGGAGGGGGTGGGGAGCAGGGAGTAGATCTTCGGTTCCTTTTAAATTCCAAAACTGATCTCCGACTTATAAAGGATGGAGACCGCTTAAGTACTAAGTGGCTGCACAGTAACTGGTGTTACCATGCACTAGCATCCTTGCACGGCTTCCGGGTGACACTGACTGCACAATAGCTCATTACTACTGCACAATAGCTTATTATTACTGTGCAATAGCATCACATCATGGTTTATGCCTCATGATGCTACTCATCAGTAGTAACAAACTACTGGGCAGTAACTGGTAGATGCAGCCAGTAGCTTTTAAAATACTCTTAAAACAAAAAGTTCCTCCCTTTTAAAGAAGGGTTGTAAATAAACCTCATACTTCTCCTTTCTTTAAAAATAAATTCATATTTATTCTTACTCTGGATAATGAGGAAACATTAAGACATATGCCCACAAGATGGCCTAATTACAAGCAGTAATAAATATTATCAATTATATGTTCTTTTGTACCATTCAGCCATTTTGAAGACATTTTAGTAAGTTACCAATTATGGATTTAAACAGTAAGAAAGAGTCCCTTCAGGCAGACTCTGAAAAACTTGTAAAATAATGACTAATATTTTATTTGGAGAGTCACCAAGTTTCACCCTCCCCCCCCTCAATATTATAAATGCTTAGAAAAGGGTATATGGTTGTGAAGCAGGTGAAGTTGTTAGGAGGGGAAACTAAATGGAAGAACCGATTATCAAATCAAATCAAAAGAGCACATTCATTATGTGTTTAATTCCCTTTTCCTTGACATTTCTCCCTCGATTTTAATTAGGCTCTCCTGAGGCTCACAGACTTTGAAGGGCTTTCTAGGCAAAAGAAAACTCACTCACCACCAAGGAAAATTTGTCCAAAACTGCCAGCTCTGCGTCACTAAGACTGGGATCTATAAATAACCTTTTCAGTAAAATCTATCACATTCTCAAGCTGCAGAGTCAAATAATTAAATTTGACATCTCCATTATGTCCAGCTATGGCACGTTCTGTCTTAAATAATTGAGTTCTGCTACTGTACATCATGGCCATGGAAGCAGTGCAATTACCAGTAACCAACAAATGCTCTGAAAGAGTGACAATGCTATGGCTAGGGACAGAGACTACACATAAAGTGATCCGAAACCAGCTCAAATCTGTAACTCAACAGAAGCTCAGTGTACTTAATCTGCTTTCAAAATGGCCAAAACGGTCTTAAAATAGACCTGAATGGATGTAGTATCAGACTTAACTGATTTAGGTTAAATCAGTTTATTGAAATTCTATCCCAGATCCCTTCTAGATTCAAGTTAACTCAGTCCCCCAGCATCCCAGGGTGGGTGGACTAGCCTTGGCCCAAGCTGTCTGCTGACCAGGGAGGCATACTCTAGTACCCTGGGCTTCTGGCCAGGGCTACTGCAGGCATGTGGCTGCATTTCCAGAATCAAAAGCAAATGTATGTCACTTGTTTATCGGTTCAATCTATACTGCTTAAACTAACCTGTGACAATTGAATCAATTCAACCTCAGGCCTTTTGACTGTCTGTACCTAGCCTATAACACACCATAAAGTTTAATAGATCTAATAGGTTACAGAAGCCTGATACTTCTGCTTCCTACATAGGCTTTGTATTAAGGAAAAGGAAAACTGTTTGGAAATGTTTTACTTCATACAGCTCCAAAAATATTTATATTTATAATAATATTGCTAAATAAATGAGCTTTTTGTTACTCTGTAGTCAGTGAAGTCTTTCTTGAAATATGTCAAGCTAATCAAGAATCCAATCTTATTTACTTGTCTGCACATGAGTTTCTATCTGCTTTACTTCTCACCAATTTATTTCTATTCCTATAGCAATTTCTATTTGTTGAAAAATCTGAGCCCCTAAGGCAAGTGATTGAGACATATCATTTAATAAAAGGACTTTAACCCTTTGTGCTTATGGAGAAAAACTTGAACTTCAAAAGTTCAAAATATAGAAGTTTAAATTTTTTTCAGTCCAACCCCATGATTTTTTAACTTTTCATAACATTGTAGCTCCTCTTCACTCAAGTACTAATGACTTTAGTCAGGCCACATTCAGGCATTACATTGCTGTTCTCCAGGTAGAAATGACAACCATACAAGCATTCAGTGAATTTCTCCCAAGGCTGACTTGCCCCTTCTGGGAGAAGATCTTCATTGGCTCAACCTGGAAGATCTCCTTTGTGAGAGAGTCTGTCTTGCAAAGCTAACACTTGTATGCTCCCCTCCCAGTTTGTTTGGGGTGGGGATGGAAGCAGCAATAGTTGCTCCCTAGCTCTTCCCTAAAACAAGGGAGCAGTTGCAAATTGAACATCTATACTTCTACTTCTTCCAGAATCATTTATAGCAATGGAAATTTTCCACCATTAGAAATGAACTCCATTAAAGCACTTTCATGAAAAGGATTTATAAACTGAATCCAATAATGTATATAACATCTAAGGTGGACCAGGACTAAGGTGGAAGATTTTCAGCCTGGGTGACGAAGTGCAGAATTTCATCATTGCCATTAAAACTGGGATGCTGCTTTTCTCACACAGGACCTGTTTCTTTATAAGTTTCCCATACATGTTCTCATATACACATCTTCTGGAATTTAGCTGCATTACTGAAAGAAGAAACTTTTTTCTGATTTAATTATGTAGGACAGAATTTCTCTCTCTCTCTCTACTAAATAGCTTATATTTCTGATTAAACAAAACAGAGAACATCTAAGTGTCTAAAATGACAAACATGTGTAACCTGGGTGGAGGCCCAGTAGTTGCCACCCCTGCCCAATATTAGGGATGGTGTGGTGAGAACGGGGCAGGGCTTCTGGCCAGCACCAATTTACTTTCCAGCTGACCCCTGCTCCCCACAGAGCAGCCCGTGGTCCCAAGAAGGTCTAATACTTAACTGATTTAACTATTTACACTTTATTTACAAAAGAAGAATAATAGGAAAGGTTATTTACAAGTGAACTTAAATGGCATAACCAGAATCACCAAACAAACCACAATGCATTAGTCAACCCTTGACTCAAGAGCCACAGGTAGGGTAACTGGCAGCTTTCAGCCATTGCTGAGGTGCTACCACAAGGAAGCAAGGTGGACACTCCCTGCAGCTCCAGCAGGCTTCCCAATAAGTGACAAACTGCAACAGGTTAAGCTCTTCTGGTCTGCAACAATCAAACTGTATCAAACCCCAACCCCGAAAGAGGCTGAAGCATGACCCTCTGCGGCAATAAAAAAGGCAAGCAATAAGCAACACAGTAGGCTCCTGCAGCAATCAGCATGACCCAAGCACAAAGCTCAGGGACTCCATTTGATGACAATCAGCTGCAGAATAAGGGACAAGACTGAGTCCCCTCTGGGGCAGTCAGTGGCAGAGTCAGCAGCACAGGCAGCTCCCAGGGGTCGTTGCTCTGATCCCCTGCTCCAGATGACTGGCTGAGCACCCCACATGCCTCGTGGCTTGCTAATCCTGCTCCAAGCGCCGACCTGCGCCCCAAGCGACCCTTGTCCTGGCACTCTGCTGCTCCTCAGGATCCCAGTGCCTTGCCTGCTGCTGTCCTGCTTCCCCAGGGAAGATGAGGGGTTTCCTCAACTCACCGGTCCAGCTCCCTGCTCTGGATAAGGACACCGCCTGTGCTCCTGGCTGCTGCTTCTTCTCCACAGTGGAGTGGGGGGGCCGACTGCCACCCCTAGCCTCCAGGACACCGGGCACGTCCAGCACACTGCAATGGGGCCTTGGGGCACCAGCTCTCTGTCCCAAGCCCTGGCTGCGGCTCCCTCTCAGATGCAGGGCTGGAGGCATGGCCGACTGCTGCTGCCTTCTTCTCCCAGGGCTTTTGAGGCTCTTCAGAGGGGTCTCTCTGCTCCCGCCACTGGATCAGATCACCCCAGCTCTTCTTAGGCCTCCTGCATTGTTCCCTGGAATCACTGTCAGCAGCCCCCTTGCCAGTTCAGCTGCTGCTTTTATCCCCTCCGGCAGTCCCTCCCTGGCTTGCAAACTGGCCAACCAGGGCTCAGGGTGGCGGGCCCCCAACCCCGGCCATCCCCCTTCCATTCAAATAAGGGTATTGAAAACCCCCTCTTTCCATTGGCTTCTCCTTTTACACAAGGCAGGTCTCCCCAGCTTCACTCTTGGGATCACTCAGAGTTCACTGGTACTGTTTCTTGCCCAGGGTAAGTACCTCAAGCCAATCTGGTGAGCCCATATTGGCAGTCTGTTACACATGTTTTACTCTTTATGTTTGGGAAAGAACACACATTACAAAATCTAAAAGTATAGACAGGATTTATGCTTCATATGTCTGAAACAACCCTAGATTATAATATCTATAGGGCTAGATATGGGACAGTTTGCATCACCTTGCTTCTTCATGTAGCTATTAGTCTAGTGTTTGAAGATGACCTATATCAAACACTTCATTGAAAAGCATCTTTTATACCCTATGTGCAAGCAGGCAAAAACCCAACTTAACCTCCCTTGCTCCACACTCCTTTGAGTACACTTTGGATACATATCTTCCACAAATATTAGACTGAATAACAGCTCTGAGTGTTATAGCCATCTGAGGACAAGTTAGGGAGTTCACAGATATTCATGTAAAAATTCAGGAACTTCAAGCAGGGGAATACCCACACCATCTACAATTAAGGAGCATTTTGACTCATCCTCTTTGGCCCTATTTTGCTAATTCCTTCAGTAAAACATTTTAAACAGTAAAGCCTTTCTCTAG
>NW_005841877.1:442101-461903 GCF_000455745.1 Alligator sinensis
TCTAGCAATTTCACCATTACTATTACTTGGAAGCTGAAGATAGCATACTTGTGTTCCATCAATGACTGTATTTAGCTCAAGCTGTGTCTACATCTCCTCCTTTCCTTTATTGCATCCTCGTGACAAGGTATTTAGCATGTGCCACTCCTGAACTACGATCACGTGGCTTAAAGTAAGTGGCATGATTGTATACTGGGTGAGATAAACACTTGCATGTACCCGTTGACTGTTTCAAATAAGGATGATGTAAAAAAAAGAATGACAAAAATTACAGCATCTACTGGGAGACAGGTGGATCTGTTATAAGACATGGGTCACTGTGTGGAGGTTACTTCCACTATGCTAGCCAATTCCTCAGAAAGCCTACTGCATTGTTGAGACGGCAGACATGCAGTGGTGTGGGCTAGAGATTTCCATCCCCTTTCAGAACCAGTTTTTCTCATATGTAGCTTATTCATTCAGGAAAGGGATTTGGGTGAAAGCTTTTTCTCATTGCTGTTTTGCTCCAATGGGGGGGAGGGGGGAGGGAGGAGGGGAGGGAAAGGAGGGGACAAAGACATTTAGAGCCCTCATCCTAGTAAATCCTTTTGTTAGCAACTTTGATTTGTAATTTTTACATTCTGACAACACAAGACTTAGAAATAAATTAATATGGAGAGAACTTAGCATCTTTTTCTGGTCCATCAGAGAAAAAAATAAAGCACAAATAAAAAAGCTATCTACTTGCATGGCTCTCCCCATCACTGTAGCAGCCAATCAGGCATTTATTATTTATAAACACAATTAGTAACCTATCTTTTACTTCATTTCCAGCTTGAAGGAGGCATAGCTTGATTACTTTAATGCTTTTGGGCTGTTTCTGCATGTGTGTATATAATTCAGTATGTGGGAGCTCATCAAGAATATGCTCAACAAAACTGCTATTGAAATATATTAAACAGAAGTGGTTGTTTCATACACTTAATCAATAATCATACAATGAAGAAACTGTTTTCCTTAAAATGTTACATTGCCTTTAAGTCTAAATTGAACACTACCTATTTTATTCCCTCTGACAGCAAGTCAGAGGAAAAAGACACTACTGTGCTATACTTCTAATGACAGCTGTTACCTCACAGCATTCAATTTTTTAACTGTTCTGCAGCAGAAGAACAAAACAACAATAAAAAACAGAAGTTCTGTTAAATAATAAGATTTTCTTCTAGTGAACAGATATTTTGGACCTAAATTAAATTTCAGAATTTCCATCTTCCCTTAATCTTCCACAGTTTCATTCTGTGCCTTGCTCAAACAGCTGCTCACTTTCACTTTTCCAGGAGATTACAGTTATCCTCTAATCCCAGAATACAAAAGCTTTGCTCTGCTGGGTAGAACCATACAGAGCTTAGTCAAGTATAAAACCACACTTTTTGGCACCTTTTGTCAGCAAACTGTTTCTTCAGTGCTGCCAAGTTCCATTTTCTGCATTGCTGTGCAGACATCGGGGGGAAGATGATAATCTATGCTTTTTAGATCAGATATCTTTTTCTTCTTGACTGCTTATAATATTTCCCTTTGTGCTTGATCCTGTCCCCATGGAAGTTGGTCAGAGTGTTTCACAGGCATCAGCAAGGAGCAGCATGTTCTGGCCATTTATCATTTAGGTCATAAAGTATGGTTATCATCAAGCTGGCTGAATTTTCATTGTTCAGAAAGTTTCTGAGCCATGTTCTGAACACCACTCAGCATATAGAAATATCTGTGCTTGCATCATGTCTGACACCTTGGTGGCAACCCTTCTGAGGCAAAAACTTATCTTTTCCTTACATAGTTCACTGGGTTGTGGTTACTAGATGCTACTATAATATTAACAACAGCATTAACAAAATGGTCCCCTTTAATGTGTGTAACCTGGGCACACCTAACTATGTGCTCCCCCCTCCAAATAGAAGAGATAGGTAGCTAGGCAGAAGTGCTGTGAGAGGGATCTGTAAAATACTGGCCAGTTCCATACATAGTCAGGCCAGGACCAGGAATAGCTTAACTATATACACATTTATTATATATAAATTTATTAATTGAAAAAGATAGCTATTAATATACAACTGATACAGATATTTACATATTTATAAGAAAGTATTGGTAAATATGTGCATCAACAAAAGGTAAATATATCTAGGCAGATAAACGCGGGTATCAACACGTAAGTTCAGGCAAGAACAATACCAACAATTAGATACAAAAAAACCTCAACTTGCTGACATATCCTCCAATGTGGCCTTGGTTAACAATATATCTAGATAGATAGATAGAAAGATAGATAGATATAAGTATTTACAAAATGGGAGGTGCAACTCTTTCCCCCACTCCAGGTACCCACATGGCTGAGACTATTGGGCGTTCCCCTAGGGGGTTGCCGAACCCTGGCACCCTCCTAGGGGGAGAAGGGTCCCAGTACCTCCTCAGCCCCAGATGGACCCACCTGCTCCCTGACCCCTCGGGACCCCCTTTTAGGGCTTCCTCCCCAGTGGGGACACATTCCTTGTGTACTCATGGATCTGAGGAGCAGGCTGAGGCGGCTTCCAGAGCCATGGGTGCCTTGTTGGAGCCACCCAGGGCCCTGCCTTCTGTCCTTCATTGGGGTTCAGGCCACTTCGTGCAGGTCCCAACACTTAGGACTTGCCTTCTGCCTTCCATTGGGGCTCAGGATGCCTCATGTGGATCCCAACACCCAGGCTTTGCCTTCTGCCTTCTGTTGGGCCTCGGGTTGCCTCATGCAGGCCCTGAAACCCGGACCACCAGACCTCCACCGCACTCTTCTGGTACCTCCTGGGTGCCCAACCTCATGCCGGGGAGGGGTTACAAACACAAGCAGCCTGACACCACTCCCAGGGTTTGGGATGCCATGCATCACTGCGTGCACTGAGTCCTCACTGTGTGCATCGAGTAGCAGACTTGAGCCGCCATATGCAGCTCCCAGGGTCTGGTGGCTCCATGCACTGCCACGTGCACTGGGTGTCAAGGAACCTGAGCTGCCTTCTGCAGCTCCCAGGGTCTGCACCGTGCACCACTCTGTGCATCACTGGGGCTGTAGCCAAATCTGCTTGCTGTTCTGGTCCCACTGAAGGGTTTTCCAGGGCTCTTCTGGGCCACTGCTTCCATCCGCTTGGCAGCTCTCCTTAGATCTTTTTAGCCCTGCCTGCTTCTTTGTCCCTCAACACATCTGCCGTATGCTGGGCACTCAGCTCTTTTATTCACTCTGGAGGCTCTGCCTCCAAAGATTTACCAGACCTGCAGAACACAGACTTTAATCTGATCCAGGAGGTTCTTTGCCCCACCTCCATGTGAAAGGTGGGGCTGACCCCACCCAGCCTTTACCTGATTGGTGGATTGGCTCCACCAATTTAAGAGAAGATTTTGTGTCTGGGGTCCCATGCAGGCCAGGGAGGGGGATTTAAAGCCTTCCTTCTCCTGACCTCAGCATGCTGGTCTCAGGCTGGGGTCTGGCCATGCTCTCTCCACTTGAGCAGGGAGGTTGGGTGCTCTATTATCCCCACCTTCTAACCTGAGCCAGTGCAGGCATGTGGCTGCATTTCTTGAATCAGAAGTGAACGTATGTGCTTGCTTCTTGGGTCAATCTATGCAGTTTAGACTAACCTGGAAAGATTGAATCAATTCAGCCTCTGGTCTTTTGACTGTCTGTACTTAGCCTTACCTGGCATCTTTCTTGTTTTCTTGTTTTGTGGAGAGGAGCAGATGATAATAATAAATGCCTAGTGCTATGCATATGGGCAGCTATAGAATTTTGAAAAGAAGGTTGCAAGCAGGGTGGTACTTTATTATATAAAACACAATATGTATTTTCCTCCAGTTAAAAGGAAGCTAGAAGTTTCTAACTTCTGGGGGCCTAGGGCTATATTATTCAGTTTAAGTTCAAAGAAAAGATATATATAACTTTATTGGAATGTGAATTAATTTGCTTTAGCATCTATTAAGTATTAAAAAAACACAACAAACTAGGCAAAAAATCAAAAGTTGTTATTTCATTAGTCCTGTAGTCATTAGAATTAAATGTACTGCTCTTTTTTAGGTTCATAAATAAATCTAGCCTTCTTGATGGTGCATCCAATGCTTCACTGAAGGTTATTTACACACCTGAGATAAATTTCACCTGAGGTAACACTTATAGCTAGACTTAAAAAGAGGCTGCAGAGCTTTGAAACAGGAGCTCCATTACCTGAAGCCACTAGCAGAATGGAGAAGAAAATATACCTTACTTAGTGGAACATCAAGACCATTAAAAAGGAGAGAGAGAATCATTAACACCTGTGGAATGAAGAGTTTAGAAGGATTCAGATAGATTATAATGAGCTATAATGCCAATCGACTCCCTCACTCCTGCCTAAATAGAAATGCTGCTTCCACTGCTGGGCAATTGTTTTTAAACTTTGGTTGGACCAGGAATCAAAGGGGGTTGCAACTATACCACTGTTCCCTACCCGGTCCACCCCAGCCATGTATACTGACTGCATTAGGTTACAGGAAGATTTGGGTCCAAAACTTAATTAATCCTAATTAATTAGAATGTGGGAAGAAGCTGAAAGCTCTGCAGTATCATCCAGCCAGCCAAAGTTCTCACAACAAGGACCAAAATCACCTTAAAGATTGACAAGGGTTGGCAACTCTGTAATTGCCACAGGAACAGTGGGGAAGAGGGCAAGGGAAGAGTGAGGCTATAGACAGGATTTTTTTTAAAAGCAGGATAAACTATAAAAAACAGATTTTACGGGGAAAAAATAACTAATGAGTTCTCTTTTTGGCATCTAACTTAATTTTTCAAACTTTGATGTTGGTAATGCTACATCTCTCTTGTGCCTAAGCACTTTATATATTTTTCAGTAGTAAACTTACATTTTAGGATGGTCAATGCTTCTCTCAATTTCAGTTATCTGATACTGATGAAATCATGACCTCATTCTATCCAATGGCAAAATTTCCATTGACTTTAGTGGATCCAGGATTTTGCTTAGTTCTGGACTTGCATTATGTTGTCTGTCTGTGCATCAAGCTTCATTAAATGGATTGGAAAACCATTCTCTACATTTGCAGGAAGATTTACATTTCCAGACCGTCAGGGTTGTGATACTACCTCAACTATCACCATAGTTATTGAAAAGATTTAGTGGAAAATAATTTGTATAAAATTGAAAGTGAAGAAGTTAGCTGAGAATCATATATGGTTTTATAATTATGCTACATAAAATGGAAAATAATAAGAATTACAGAGAAGGTATATATTTTAACTCCAACACTTGAAGTAGAAGAGCTCAACAGCTGATTGGAATCACCAGCTGAGTATCTGTTTATTCGCCTACAGCAGTATGAAACATCCTGGTTTGGAGCTAAAAAGCAATGCTGAATTTAGGAACTGGAGAACTACAGGAGAGGTTCAAGAGCATTAACAAAGATTATAGACACAAGCAAATTGAGCCTTTAAAAGCAAACCTTTAGGAGAAGGTAACAAGACCATCAAAACTGTGTTGCACTCATTTCAGGAATTTATGATTGCCAAAGTCTTGGCTTTAGACCTTGAAGTTGTACACACAAGTGCTTCATTTTAAAAGTTAAGAACGTGTATATATCTTTGCACACCCTAGAACGCTGACCTACAAGGAGTGGCCTTGCATTTTATTAGCATGAAGAATGACAGATGCCACAACCCCATATCCAAAAAAACATTAGTAGGGATGGGTATATTATTTCTTTAATTTAGTTTGCTAAACTATGGGACTTTCACACATCCAAATACTGATCATTCTATTTTTTTACATAACACTGAACTGCAAACATCCATAGTCAGTACAAACATAATCATTATAAAATGTTCACTAGATAAAATCTCAGTACAGACACCTGCTCACAAATGGATATATGTTCAAACTGTATAAATGTAAGTATACATTCATACTTACATAGTACTGCACATACTATTTTCAGGTTCAAATAAGGGAGGAAATTTGATCCTATTGCTATCAATATCAGAACTGTCACTGATTCCAGTGGGGCCAGAATCTCACCCAAGCAGTACACATTAAAAACACTGAGAAAGTGAGAATCTTCACATGGACAAAAGATATCAAAGTAAAAAGGAATTTTGTAGCATTTTATAGCAAATGATAATCAATGCACATTAAAGGAAATATGTTTATTACAGTACTCAAAGTGCCAGAATTGTATGTATATATTTATAGTCTGTCAAAGTAGAGTAACATATATTCAAAACTAAATTAATTCTCAAAGGGAGGTTTAACAAGAATATATACACATATATTTGGAAATAACCAATTTTAAATAAATTGTAATTAATTTTCCGTCAAATATTTCAATGTGTTATCCCATGAATGTATGTATGTACAGATATGTAAAACTTAGACACAGTGGGTACAGACAGAAATGACAATTTTTGCCTGATCTGGCTGCAGAAAGTAGCTTATAGCCATGACTAAACAAGTGCATGGCTGAAGGCAGCTTTAAAAAAGGTTGATCAGGTGAAAATCTGAACCCTTATTGCACAAGGGGTCAACCAAAGACGTTTCAAAACAGAGCATCTTCTGTAACATCCATCCACCTGCCTGCCGGCCTCTGAGCTGTTTTCTGAATGGGAGGGGGTTCAGTCTGAGAGGTTTTTAGCCTGCACTGGAGGGTGAGGTAGGTGCATTGGAGCCCTCCCTCCCCCGAGGTGTGGGTGGACACTTTAATTCACTCACCTCACCCTCCAGCTCTGGCTGGGGAACCCCTAAAATGAGCTCCCTCTGTTCCCTTTTTCCTCTCCCACTCTGAAAACTTTGCAGCCTCCCAGGGAAGAGGGGCCCTTGCTATGGGAAACTGCCTGTAGGCTGCAGCCAGCAGCTAGATTCCACCCCAGTGAACTTCTGTTAGTTCCAGGGGGGTCACTGTAATTCAGAACACTTCCTGCAAGGCATTCTCGGTTACAGCGGGGGGCTGTACTTCTGTCTGCACCCAAAGATCCACAAGCACTTAAACTGTAGTAAGGCAATATGTGTTTTAAATGAAAAAACTGGTTTGGATTTTTTGCAACACGTATTTGGACCACCTGTAGTGATATATTTTTGGTGCATAGATAGCATAACATCTTACTAGATTGTGTAATGCCAATTTAAAAAAATATATATTTCTCATTTCTCATCAAGCTTGGTGTATTGTAGCTACAGAAAGGAAAATTAATATGCATTGCCAAATCTTGAAAAATGCTATGGGTGCAACCGGCAGTCTGCATTCACAATAAGGCACTCATGACATATTGTTTAACCTGGAGCAAAGAAATGAAAAGAAGATATGAGAAGAAATAAAGGATGATCCCATATTGAGTAACAAGAGGCAGGTGGCAAGCCTAGTTGAAGCTGCTATTATTCTATCTCAGAAAATATTGCAGCAGAAAATGTAAATGGATTTGTGGGGAGCATAAGCCTTTAAATCTGCTTTTATAAACATCTTGCCTTCTCCAAGTTGTAGAGGAAACTATTAAAATACCTGGCAAAATATGGCTCTGAATAATTATTCTGTCAATTACCTCTTTTTTTTGGACCCTGATCACAGGGAAGTGCAGTGTGTCTTGGGAAGGTGAACACCAAAAATGCAAGTGAAGGCAATGAGCAGCTGAACATTAAGGAATGGACAGGTCACAGAAGAGAGTGCCAGTACTGTGTTTAGTAAAATATAATGCACAGTATGAGAACCCTGCCCACATGTTAGGGCACCGTAAAGCATTCCCTTACAGATAACCATGCTACTGGGTAGAATGACTAGCAGAATTTTCCCATCTTCTCCCTTGATGTTTACTGGCCAGCTTAAGTGCTTATGAATTCTTACAGAACATAGGTACTTTATTTTATTTTCCACTAGAATACTGATATAAAGACATCATTTGTTCAAATTCAGAATAGCCTTGAGACAAGCAAACACTTATCCTCTCAGTACCTTGTGTAACAGTCGTAGAAATTTCATTGCTCCTTCCCTGCACTAAAGTGAATTTCTGCTTGTTCTATAGAATGTGCTCTAATTTCCAGTTTTATTATTTTCTGTTGCAACTTCTGTTTGTTAAAATGCCCCAAATCACATTACTCCTGCACTTTACCACGTTAGGCATAAAAAGGCTCTTTACTGTAAAGCAAACCCATTAAACCTGTCTCTGGTATAAAGATAATAAAACAGCTGTTTAAAGAAAAAATCAGAGACAACTTCGTTTTTGCAGAACTGTGTTCAATTTCTTCCTGTGCTGGCGAAAATGCTCACTGCTTTCTTCTGCTCTGCTTAAGTCTTAATTGTTTAAAGTAACATTCAAATGTTTTAACACTTACAATATTGAACCTATTCGTTTTACAATAAGACAAAGACCACTGGAGACCACTGTGGAAATATAGTGCAAATCTATTTTTGGAACATCCTATTTCTGTACTAGGCTCACCAAGTGATTCCTTCAAAATGTTAAACCAGACATGGATTTCACAAATAGAAGGATTGAAACTTAAGCAGTAAATCAAATAGTAGTCTTTTCTCCAGGTTTGTTTTCTATCCAGAGAATAATGGTAGAACAAAGAATTTACTATTTTATCCAATAAAGCCTAGAGGGGCTTGTTTACCAGAGTTAAAATCTATAACAAGCTCATTTTAATTCTACTGGAATTAAACGGACTATATAGATAAACAAGAAATCTCTCATCCTAATATACTTTATTCTAGTTTTGAAACTAGGTTTCTAAAAGAGGCAGGGAAGTACCTTTCTACATCTCCAGAAGGAGCAACACATCATTACAAATAAAATATACATATTCCCTTTTTTCCATTTTTTAGTGTGTTGTTATAATCCATTTGGCATTTCTTAAAATCAGTTAAACAGATGTGTTATATTGTACACATCTAAAGAGGCAATCGGGCAAGGAAAATACAAATATTTGTACTATACCATGCACAGGTCTACTCATGTTTGTCAAAGTACCTGAGCAATGCCATGATGTGTATAAATTAACTCTTCCCCCACCATTATAAGTATTAAGATAAATTACATTTTTCAGTGCAGCCTATAGATGTTTATTGAAAAATTGAAAATTACAAATCTTTACCTGTCATATGTCACACTTCTAATTTTGTAATAGTCTCAGTGGACACAGAACTTCCCTAAATGTAGGTGTTCTTTGAACTAGAAGGACACACAATGGTCGCTCGCAAATACAGAGGACAAGAAAGCATTTGATACTCAACAGAACTTTGTAATTTCCAGGTTTGTAATCTTGGGTTCTATCTATTGTATTGCAGATGTAGAAGGTGGAGAAGAAAGATGTCTACACTTTTGGAATGAAACTCCTGCTAACGGGCAGGGTAGCATGAGCAGTGTGAAGAACCAGACTGAAAGAAAGGGAGATTTCATGGGGCTGCAGTGCATTTAATAGAAGCAGTTGTGTAACCTGGTCATACAAAAGAAAAACATGGTGTATATGGCATATGTTGTCTTATAGACCTGTGTGAAATTGCCAGCTGTTTCATTTCAACACTCTTTCAACTTAGTTACAGAAATATATCTTAGTTACAGAAAGAAATCAACTGATGAATTCATTTCTGGTTTATAACAGTATAATTTCAAATAGGATCAATTTTAAAGTGTTTCAGCATCTGCATGCAGACCAATCTTATTTATTCTCTTTTAAAAACACGATGATGTTTAAAGCATTATTAGATGATCTGTTTATACAGCAAGCCAGATTGAAAGAAGTAATTATGTTCAGGCTTTTGTGTGGGAATATGGGAACAAAACCTGGTGAAAGGTATTATGCTAATAGAGACTTCTCTATTTTACAATGATATTTGATCTGCTAATTACTGCAAGTGTTAGGCCTTGTGCAAATACCAAAGTAGACACAAAAAGGACATTCTAATGGAACTCCTAGCTCACAAGTGTTTGGTAATTATCACCTAAAAGTTTTGCCTCTCTCCAATGTTGACCCATTTTAGGTTTTCTATTATTTGCCTTCACTTTGATTGCCCTTCACTAAAACATCTGGAACCTTTCTAAATACTCTAGTTTTCCAGATATATCTTTCAATAATTGATCAGACTGCCTGCTAAACATGGAATGGATGAGTCAGAGGGTGAACTTCTCAGCAGCCCTATAAAGATTTCAATAGCATGATATGCTATAGATCCAGCAAGATTACTCAGGGCTTAGAAGAAAATGTGTAACAAACAAACAAACAAAAACAGAGTAAAATAATCATATACTGTATATTTCTAACAACTCTGATTGATAGGCTGAATTTATTTAGCATTTGACCAAGGAGTTGCTCATCACCTGTTTGAACAAAATACAAACATGACTTAATTTAATTTAATTAAAAAAATGTTTTGAAGGAACTGTTCTTTAGGAAGTTAGGAAAAAGGGGATTCCTGTTAAAAAAAAAAAAAAAAACAAAAACCCAACAAAACGCAGTCCTGGACTTATAAGAAGCTAGATATGCAAAGTCAGATAACATCTTTTTTTGGATCTGCTATACAGCTGGGAGTGATATTAGACAAGGTTTTGGACACAGAACTCCCTTCTTCATGTGTGGAAAAGAAAAACATACAATGTGAGCTAAGTATCAGTTAAAACAATTACTTCCATTTAACCCTATTAAGTTAATGAAAGTAATAATTTAAAATGGGAAATGGGCAGCAAACCAGTGGAACAAACAGAGATTATCAGACGTAGTTACAAACCAAGTAAAGAATAGTGGCTATTATTAAAGCTAATTATGTAAATAAATAAGATGATTTAGAAGGAAAGAGGGTTGTTATTGGCATTTGACTACTCTGGTGATTATCATGGTATAAAAAAATCTCAGATAACTTTTTAATTATTAATATATTTGTGCCAGGGAACTTGATGTGCCTGCCACTTTAAGAGGTCAGGCAGCCCACTGAGCCACCAGCAGGTGGGGCTCCAACCCAAGTCTCACACTGGTTGTTTCTTTTTGGTGGGGGGAAATGGAAGGGGAAGCACCCTCGGATGCTGATGAACTGTGCCGTGGCTTCTCTCAGAATGGCAGGGTGTGGACATTCACGCTCCCAGGGGAAACTCTCCCAGAAGTGTTTAAACCCTTGTTGATCCCAGGTTATGTTTCACCTGAAGAGGCCATTTGTGCTCTGGCAGAAAAATTCTGAACATCTCTATGCTCTGTTTCTTCTAGGAGAGCAGCGACTCTCCCATTACAAACTGGATGTCTCTATGTGGCCTTAGTAAAATTTGGTGATCTGACATCTAAAGCATGGGTCAGGTGGAATTTAAGAGCTTAAGTCCAATAGGGCAATCCACAAAACTCCCACCAAACTTCTCAGCACCTGCAGTCCATAAGTGCCTAAGTTTTCCTGTAAAGTTCCCCAGCACATGCTCAGAACAGCTATCATTGTGGCTAGTTAATCAATCATCTCTGTTTGGTTCAATGAATCTTCATTTGTTTTTCATAGTAGCATAGCTTCAAGAGAAGGGGTGGATGGTGCTTCCCATCCAGTGGCATAGGTGAAGCTGGGCAAAATCTGAGATCTACTGTAAAAGACAGCCCCTGTAGTATGCCCAAAGCAAATGGCAGCCTGAGACTGTCATCCTTCCATCCTGCCTGTGCCTCAAAATTTACTGTAGCCTGGAAGTTAAGGCACTTTCCTGGGAGATTGAGAGAGATGGATTTATGTATCCTCAAGCTAAGGACCCCAATTGACTCAGATTTTCACACCCCAGTAAGTGCTTGAAAGGAGTCCAGGTACTGCTGATCAGTATCTCCCATCTTTCCCCACACCAGGATCATCCATAGTGTTCCCAGAAATTTGCAGGTGTAGAAATGGATGCCTGTCCATGTCCATACTCTATCTCCAAGGGGTGGAATTTAAGACACATTTGGCATGTCTACATGTTCCTTAATGCACCTTAGTTACTTCACATTTAGTTTAGTACCTCTAATAAGAGGTACTAACTGAATGCACAGTAACAAGACTTATTGCGCAGTAGTGCCAGCACACTTTTTTTGTGACGCTGACTGTGCATTAGCCTAATAACACTGCGCAGTAGGCTATTAGCATAGTAAATAACCACAATACTACTCCCCAGTACTATTAGGCTAATGAGCAGTAAGCATCTCATGCAGAGGCGCCCACTGGGTGCTAGCAGAAGTGGGGGAAAAACAAACAAACAAACATGCTTTACCAGAAGAGGCATCACCTAACTTGACCCGGCTCCCCAGAGTCTGTATAGATTAAGCACTACAGTGGGGCTTTTTGGTACTTTGAATGAATCAGCTATTAGATAAAAGCACCAAAAAACTCCGTTGAAGTGCATGATTTATACAGTTGTTGGGCAAGGAGGATCAAACTAATGTGATGCCTCTTTTGGGCATGCGCTGCACTTCACACGGGGGCACACCAAGCCAGAAGTCAAGTGCTGTTTTTTCCGTTTTGTTTTGTTTTGTTTTTCCATGGCTATAAACAGCAATCATCTTCATCATTTCTTACTCATCAGTTAAGCAGTAATTTGCTCTGTGTGCTAACTGTTATGCATCCTATTCAAAGCTACATAACTGAACTTGTGCATTTTCTAGAGAGCACTAGCACATCAGAGCTATGGTTTCCTTTCTGGAATTAGGTACTTTTTAAAAGTAAGCATTTGCAAGACTCATGGATCTTTGTGGATTCCTGTCCAAAGTTAGTCCGTGGAAAAACAGCCAATAAATCCCAGGTGTCATATACTTAATCAAAAGATCATCTTTCCTAAAGGCACAGAAAAAAATAGTATATACACCTAGAATAGAAGAGAGAAAGGGACAACACAGTACCAATATTGTATAAAATTTTGAATAAGGCTCTTCATTCAGTGCATCTTATTTATGAATATTGTGTACATCTCTGCGTGCTTGTTTATGAAGGGTCACATGCTGTATTTGCTCCAAAATGGAGCAAATACAAAAAAAAAAAAAAAAAAAACCTATTAAGATGATCACAGGAATGGGGAACATAACTTGTGTCAAAGAGCTTGGTTGTTTCAGCCCAGCAACAAAAATGCTATGTTTATAGAAATCAATCATATTTCATATCAGCAGGGCAAATGCCAGGGAGAGAAAAATAAAGGTCAATGATGGCATAAAAATACCCAGGTGGCTACAAATTTGTCACAAGCAAATAAAAAATTAGATTGAAAATAAAAGAACTTTTCTAGCCTTCATGGCAGAGAAATTTTGAAATTCCTTTCAATGGGAAAAGTGAAAACAAACAATCTATGCGGTTTTAAGATGAACTTTTGCTACGTTTCTGAAGAGAATTATATGACATGGTTTACTGGGATAGCAAGGCACTGGATTTGATTATCCAGGAGATCCTTTCCAGGCTTACATTGCTCTGACTTTCTATTTGTCATCTGTTCATGACCACATTAAATTCTATTAAATGGAAAGGATTTTCACTATCAGCTGTGAAAATCTAAGTTTATTCAAACATTCCAAATAGATACAGCTGTAATGATACTACAATATTAATGAAAATATAATTTATTTTCAGTGCTACCACTTACAAAGCAAACATTGACTTCCTCTATTTCCAAACACAGCAGGTACATGGACATTTCAATACTTGCTTATTACTACAGTACACAACTATAGCTCATATTCTAGTGAAGTGTATTTTCCTTTAGAAAAAACACGCTTTTATTTTTCTAATCTTGTTCTAAGTCTTGACAGCTGCAAAAGGCAAAATATCCCCATTTTGCAGTAATTCTAGTTTCCCAAACCTTTTTCCTATGCTTAATTGTAGACGAAGATTTTTAAAGTATATTGAAACCAGACTGAACAGAAAAGTCCCTAACGTCACTAACAGAAGTTCCACAAACTGAATGATCATGAAAAGCTGGCATGGTAGATAGTGTAGGTTAGGTTGCTTAGCCATTGCATAACCAATTCAAAAAGGATTCAGAAGGGTAGGGTGGTGGGTGAAACCCACCCAAACACATAGCTGCTCCTTTCCCTCTCCTTGAAACATTGCATGCAGCCCTTGGAGAGATGGAAGAACCAGAATTAAAAGAAAATCCCCAAACAAGTACATATACAGAGGGAGAGAGGTCAAGAAATCAGCTCATCACTTCCTAAAATACCTTTTCCCTAAGCTAGGGAATCTCTTTGTTCTGATAAGTCCTCCAGCTGGTTTACATTTTCCCTTGACATCTAACTGCACTTCTAAATGGGGTGGAGAGATGCTCTAGATGGTCCCCTAGCTTTTAATCACCCATATATTGGATGTAGTAGTGCCTGTCTCTTACGTTAACTGCTTAGAGCAGTGCCAAGAAATCAAGTCACATAGTCTTCCCCCACTTGGCTCAAAAGAGATAACATACTCTACTACAGCAAAACTGTAAAATATGCCCTGGGTGTATGTATCTGCCTGTTCATGAGCTCTGATACTTTGAAGGCTCAACGCTAACTGATATTTTCTGCATTTTTCAGCTTTTTAAAAGATGAATTCTGACATAGAAACAAACAACAAAACCTCAGAAAATGCTTATCAGTAAAAAAAATAAAAAAATACTGCATACTGTTTGTTACTGTGGCCAAAACCTCTAATTGGAGTCCCATTTTGAAAGTAAAATGCTATCCTTCATGCAGACATTTAATTTTCTAAATGTGAAAGTCATAGTGCTTCCATATATTCTTAATTGTTATTGGTCAAAGTGATATCATGTGACTCAAATATTTTTGCAGAATTATTGGGAATGTATGGCAAATATCTTAGAAAAACAAACAACAGGCATCACCCCAAGCATCCCCCAAAATTCTAATGCTCAATGATTCCTATGAAAAACGGCTCAGAAATGATAAAAATAAAATTGTACACGTCTTAAATGACAGAAAGAATGCAAGTAAATAACTAGTGCCTGTTTTTTCCTAAAACTGTATTTTGTAAAATGTTATTATTAAGAGGAAAAATTACTAAAGTTAATTTTTATATCACATTATTTTGATTATATGGATCGAAAGCTTACAAAGAACAATTGTCCCAGCTATATGAGTTGGTCTAATAAAAGATATCACACTTACCCAAAGAACTTTGTCTCCCCATGTCCTTAGACCAACATACAACCCAGACCCTTAGAAACATTCATAGATTCTGTGGAGATTTTCCAGCTGTATAATTTCATCAATATACATGTCATCAATAGTAAGTAAACCTCTAAAAACTGAAGTTGTAGCCTGCCAATGCCGTTTTTTTCCTCATATCTGTACATGTGGATGAACTGTTCTGTCAAAATTGTCAAAACTAACTGACTGGGAAGTGAGCCCATATGCCAAATCTAATCTGGATTTTTTTTTTCCAGAAAGAAAAAAATGGAAATATATTCCTAATTTTTTCCCAATGAATATTCAATTTTGGATTGAATGGTGCAAATTAACAATAATTTTTAAAATAATTGAATTTCTCTGGGGTTTTTTTGCTGTTGTGTGATAAACACTAGTTTTTGTAAATACAGTTAAGGAGGAAGGGATTCTGTTCCAAGCATGACCTCATATGTTTCACAGCAATGTGTTAGAGATGTCACCAGTAGACTTAAAGCACATTCCAGATGGTGATTACAGCTGATTCTTCTTGTCAATGAATGCAAATTGACATTAGGCTCAGGCTTGACAGTGAAATATTTAAGCCTTTTGACCTCAAGTGTAGTACATGCTGTTCTTTCGCTGTTGCCATGGAGAAAATAAAGGCAAAAAGTAAATACTGCTTCAGGCGTACTTGAAGCTTACATCACCATACTTTGCTCTAGAAAAACTTCCAGGGTATCAGAGGGACTTTTGACTGTATGTAGTTACTGTGTCTGACCCAGTATTGGTACAATAACTCACATTGTTACCTTATTCCAAACTACTGGATAGAATAGAAACCAAAATATCACCTCTACTGTTTCTGCAAATTCAGTATTATGCAAATCTCCTCTAGATTATACACCATGAGCTATAAGCACTGCAGGTGTAACTAGCAGTGGGCTCTACAGAGTCTAGCCCTTGGCAAATCCTTATAAAATCTTCCACAATCCAAGTAATAAAATAACATTTTACTGTAATTGCCAGAGAAGGGGTGCATCTCCACGTGTGCAGAAATTACGGTAACGATACACACAAAACACTAGTTCCTAACTCTGCCTGCCAGGTTGTCTGCTTCTCTCTAAAGGCAGCTCCAAGCTGTTGCTTCTGTTTGTTATTTTCAGGGATCACTCAGTGTTTAAGCTGCTTGCCAGAGATTTACTTTATGTTGCGTCTGTTTTCAATTGGCTTTGTCCACGAACCAGTAGCATAACAATGAGTGGGCGAGTGGAGCATGAGCCCTCGATGCTTCCTGGGGGGTGGGTGTGGGCTGGAATGGAGCCTCATCTTTTGTCTTCTATCCCTCACCCTCCCTATTCCCCCTGCACCCCCTCTGGAGCTCCACTAGGTCTGGTTTCAGCTCCAGCACCAGAGAGGGCAGAGCAGTTAGGGCAGTGGTATGTAGTACAGGAGGAGTGACTGGTAGTTTGCTTCTGCTGGGATGGATGTTACTTCCTTTTCTGTGGGCTGGCACGGTGCAGGTGCTAAGGTGAGTGGTTAGCAACCCAGAGCTTGCAAGTGTGAGACCACAGCAGAAGCACTCATGGCATAGCCCTATCCATTTCCAAATGAATCTGTGAATTCTGCTAAATACCTTGTCACAAGGACATGAAAAAAAGAAAGCATCTCCTTTTCTTGGCAGTGAAAAACTGTTTATTTGGCAGCTCAACATGCATGTCAGCAGCAAAAAAATAGACAGGTTAATGCCCCCTGTCCTTAGCAGCAGTGAACCTCTGGCTGCTCCTCTTGCACCACACATTGCTGGTGCTTCCCTGGCCTTCCTACTACCAGAGCCAGAAAGCTGCAGGGTGAGGGGGGTGGGTGGGATTGGAAAGGGAGGGTGCAGTACTGCCCAGAGCTCAGTACTGGCCTTCTGCTAAATGCTTCTGCTAAAAACAAGCATTTCAGGGTGTCCCCCCCAGACTTTGTCTCAAAAGCTCATCCAGTCTCCAATACCGCATAATCTCTTCTAAACCATAACTTTAAATCCTTAATGCTTAGATATTATAGATTAAATTACATTTTATATAAAAGTTATATAACATACAACTATAAACATATTCATGATTTTTTAACTCATGCCATGGGCTAAAAGCAACACCTCTTTTTCTATTTGAATGTATTACCACCCAGTTTTTAAAACTTGCGATGCATCAGCAAGTGATTCATAAGTTTGACCATGCCATTTCAAGTTGACCACACTGCAGCTACCCTTGTACAAGGTCTTTATGGGAATCTTAGATTTGCACTTTGGTGTAATCATTCTTCAGGAGAAGGAATACCTCAAAGAAAATCCTGCTGTGTCTAATGCTCTGTAAAATTTGCACTTTGTGTCTGCCGGATCTCTTCTATTCATACAGTAGTGATCTAAATTTGCTTATTTGGACAGCTAGAACAACCACACTTTCTCTGCATAGCTTAACTTTCCAAGGGACCTTCTTTGTTTACTCGGGTGGAGATGCTGATGATGGACTTGACCATAAGGTGATCTACTTGAACACCATGTTGTGTTAAACTCTTGTACCGGACCTGTTATTGCTGTTACACAAAATGTGATTATATAGCTTTGTGTGGTTCCCCCAACCCCACCTCTCCCCACCCCACGGTGGTCCAGACAGTCAGTGTACCATCCGTCTGCAGGCCAGATCCCACCGGTTGTCTTGATCCAGTACTAGGGCAGGCACAGTCCAGCCGTGGAGCGAGAGGTGAGGGGCAGCCCAGTCACAACCTGGCCCTGCAGGTGAAAAAGGGGCATAGATTGCCCTGGGGCTGGAAGTGGGCATGGTCTGGCCTCAGTCCAGCTCCACATGGAAAGTGGGTGTGGCCTGGCCCTGCTGTGGTGAAGGGGATGTGGCCAGCCCTGTAGGGCTTGCCCCAAACCTGCCCTATGGGGAGGGGGAAGGAGGCATGGCTGGGCTCTGATCCAGATTTGGGGGAGGGCATGTGGACTAGCTGTGACCAGCAATGGGGGACAGGGTTTGGGAATTTGGTGAAGGGAAGGTGACTGCTACCACTCCCCTGCTCCCAAAATTTCCTGCACCCAAAATTTCCTGTGGAACCCCACCAACCAGATGTGACGGCTCTGTGGCCTGCATTTGGCCCACTGGATGGAGGTTGATCGCTCTTCGCTTTGAACCTTGGTTTATGTTGTTCTACTGCAGCACTAAAATGACTTCAGTACAGTTTCATAGTTAGTAGGGCTGTGCGAAGCTTTGGGTGCTGATTTGATTTGTAGAAGATTCAGCCTGATTCAGTGGTTGAATCTCCAAATCTGAATTGAATTTGGATTCAGAAATTTGGCCACCGAATCAGGCCAAATCTTCTCCGAATCGAATCAGGGGACCAATTAAAAGCTCCAAATCGATTCGAAGCTCTCCAAATCTATTCGGAAAACTTTTGTAGAGCTTTGGCAATTCAGGCAGTCCATGCTAGTTGCAGCAGGGAGCTGGACCCGGACTCCATGCCAGTAAGTAGTGGGTAGGGAAGGGGGGGGACTGGAAGAGTGGGGAGGGGACCATGGGGGGGACCCCTACCAGGCCTCATCCCCTGTCTGCTCCCCCATCCCCCCTGAGTGCCCCCAACACCCACCCACTCTCCCAGCTCTCAGCACCCATGGATGCCCCACCCGGCCCCAGCTCCTGGTTCTTTAAAAAAAGCCCCCACTCACCAGCTGCTGCCAGGCAGAGGGTGATCCCCGCTGCCTCCTCATGCCACATGGGGGGCTCTGCCACAAGCCCCCTGACTCCTGCCCATTCTCTCAGTGCGCCCCCCCCCCATGGCTGTCCTGCCCACCCCAGCTCTTGGCCCTTTACAAAAACAAAGCAAAACACTCACGGGCTCCTGCAGCAGCCTCGGGGCTTCTGGGGACTCATGGAAGAGCCCTCTCACACAGTACAGAGCAGCGAGGGGCAGTTGGGATTACCTCCTCACCTGGCAGAAGCCAATGAGTCAGGGCTTTTTTTTCAAAGAGTCAGTAGCTGGGGCCAGGAGGTGCAGCCATTGAGAGCAGACAGGGGATGGGGCCTGTGTGATTCAGAGATTTAGCTGATTTGATAGCAGCCAAATCTCCAAATCAGATTCAGCCAAATCAATTCGGGACTGTGATTCAAATCACTGAATCAAATCACTGTCCGCCGAATTGGCCAAATCCAAAGCGAATACTAGCCACTCGGGGGCGGAGAGGGAAGGCCTTCACTCTGGAATTAGGCACGGACGCGGATCGGTAGTTTAAAAGATTGTTTACTTACACCGAGATGGCAATGGTGTAGGCTGGAAAGCTTGATTAAGTTGCAGTTACAGACAGACACAACACAGACGGTCTCGTGGAGGTTGCTAGGCTCCACGGTGCAGAGCTCCGGATGCTCTGGGTGAACAGGCCACCAATGTAGAAATCGTAAATACGTCTTATATTAGTCGCGCTCGAAGACGGGAAGAGGTGGGCGGTGGATCAGGCCGCCAAGCTCCTCTGGATCTCACACAGGGTTTCTATTACCCTGCCGGTCGCGCTCGAAGACGGGAAGAGGGGGGCGGTGGATCAGGCCGCCACGCTCCTCTGGATCTCACACAGGGTTTCTATTACCCTGCCGTGTACCCAGAGTCCCCACGAGATGGATGTGGAGTCCTCTTCGGCTTGGGCGGAAACTGCTCAAGCCTCTTATATGGCTA
>NW_005841877.1:464446-485415 GCF_000455745.1 Alligator sinensis
TAGTTTAAAAGATTGTTTACTTACACCGAGATGGCAGTGGTGTAGGCTGGAAAGCTTGATTAAGTTGCAGTTACAGACAGACACAACACAGACGGTCTCGTGGAGGTTGCTAGGCTCCACGGTGCAGAGCTCCGGATGCTCTGGGTGAACAGGCCACCAATGTAGAAATCGTAAATACGTCTTATATTAGTCGCGCTCGAAGACGGGAAGAGGTGGGCGGTGGATCAGGCCGCCACGCTCCTCTGGATCTCACACAGGGTTTCTATTACCCTGCCGTGTACCCAGAGTCCCCACGAGATGGATGTGGAGTCCTCTTCGGCTTGGGCGGAAACTGCTCAAGCCTCTTATACGGCTAACAGGCCAATCGCTAGCCGCCACGTGTGAATAATTTAGCACTAGCCAATCACGGGGAACAAATTTGCATACCGGTGGCGGGAACTCTTTTGCACCGTGCATTCCTCTTGCAACTCGAGCAATGTACGCTGCAAAAGAAGCTGCAGAAAAGGCGGGAAACTGGTCCCTGCACCGGGGTTTCCTCTTGCTACAGGAAACTCCCGTGCAATGCTCTGCAACTTAACATGGATAATTCTGATGCTGAAGCGCACACATAATCATGCCTTTTGGGTCATGACAAGGCCTAATAGTTAGCCTCCTCTGCCTGAGTTAACTAGAAACTGTGACAACTATCAAGTTCTTCAGAACTAGCTATTGCCAAAATAAGTCTGTTTTTCTCACTTTCTGTGCTGCATCTTGTCCCTTGCAGATACAGAATGAAATGTTGCATAAACCTTTGTTTTTCACATTTCCAGTAGGTTTTAGCTCTGGTGGGACTTTAAACTGCTTTGTTCTTTCACTTTCTATTATTTCACTCTTGGTATCATGTGCTATCCAATGATCACCCATGCTCTGGGCCCTTTCCAGGGATTTGCCTTATTCTATATCCAGCTCCAACTTGCTGTGCATACAGGTAAGAGCTTCACAGACTTTCCACAAGTGAAATCAATTGAGGAAAAATGAAGAATTATTCTTTTTCCATAAAAGATGTTAACAAGCATTACAAATATTTTCTCTTTCTGTTAATAAATACCCTGTTTTCTATAGATTCATGTGAGGCAATAAAGTAGGTGCTATATACATAACTGGGTTCTTGACATCACAAGTATTGAAAAGAAAACTAGATGGTGCACTTTTGCCCTTGACCTGTTTGAATCCCTTTCATTTATGCAGCAACAATAGACAGCCACCAGTAATTTAATCTCTGTAATACAGAGTATACAGCCAACAGTCAAGTCTACACTAATAATTTAGCACTGGTATTCAGGACAGTCATCTTTCCAAAGATATTACTGCTTACACAAATTATAGTCTGGCATTGTGATAACATTACAATACTGATTTTGATAGAACCAGTACTCAACATGCCATTTACCTTAAGCAGTTAATAGCAGTTCTGTTAAAAATCAGTGGCATGATATGGTCATAATTTTGGTTTATTTATTTCCATTTGCAGATCGTGATACTTATCTAATGGGACAGATTAGTTGCTGACCAACGGCCTCTACTCAGATTTCCTTCTGTTTTCTCATTTGAATGGCACATTTTTTTCTAAATCATCCTTTGTCTAATATAATCTGCTTAATGTCCCATCCCTGTTACTCATTTCTCCTTCTCACATGTCACCAGCTGTTCATGGAGCCTGTCTGCCTTCTGTTCCTGTGCTTTTCTGATGCATCAATTTGTGTAAATCTCAAGATTTGTGAACTATATGGAGCTCATTTGTCAAGTCTAAATCTCTTCCCATGCTATGATGACCCTTTCAGTGTAATGTATTAAAGAAAGATGCCCTAAGACTTAGCAGTAGCTGGATTTGATCAGTTTCTGGATGATGCTTTCACAGCTCTATGGCTGCATAGGGCTTTACAGTTAATATGTACAGAGTTCAGACTTTTCTGCTTCCAAATTCTGATCTGTCTCTGCTTTTAATATGAATTAAAGCTGAAGATTATGCAGCCCTATGACATATTAGCCCTCCCCGGAACCTATAAGGAAAATCCTCATACAATTGCAACCCATACTAGAAGAAGACCCAATTCTTAAAGAGATCTTCCCAGAATGACTTATTTTAGCCTTTAAACAAGCAACAAACCTCACTTGTCTCATCACCAGAAGCAAACTTTCTACAGCCCAAAACACAATGAATGGATCCAGACTATACCATGACAAGGACTGTAAAACCCGCCAACATATCTCTACCAGCCTCACAATTACTACACCCCACAACATAACCATTAGCATTCCTGGATCTTACAGCTGCATCTCCATAAATGTAATATATCCAGTGCACAAAATGCCCTGCTGGAAAATACGTAGGAAAGACCAAACAACAACTGCATACCAGACTGAATGCACACAAGAAATCTATCAAAGACAAAAATACCCAATTACCTGTGGGGGCACATTTCTCACAAAAAAAACAAACGACCCAACACTCTTCAATCTCTCAGTTCTAATCATCAAAGGGAATTTACAAAACACCTTTCATAGACGAGCCTATGAACTTCACCTCATCAACCTACTGGGTACAAAAAATCATAGATTAAATATAGACACTGGATTTATGACACATTACAACCTGCCTGATATCTGATTCTCCAAGTCAGATATCAGACTCTCCCCTATTTACCAGCTACATTTGTTCCCCTCCCACCCCCCCTCAACCTGTCTCTCACCCACTGACTCCTCAATTTACATCTTCACTGACTGGCTTTCTTGCATGCATACCAGCCTCTGGATTCTTTGCTATTCATTCAATCCAGAAAAGCACAGACCAACTGCAGATGCTTCCTCAGCCTGAGGACGGGTATTTATACCTGACAGCTTGCAAAGAAGAATTTTTCCAACTATTTGAGTTGGTTTAATTAAAATATCAGATTACCCAAAGAACCTTGTCTACCTCTGAATGTTTCCAAGGCATTCTTCTTCATGTTCTTCTACCTCTGGGACAGCATTCTTCTTACAGTATATTAAGAATGCTGTCCCAGAGGTATCAATTCAGAGAAGGAGGACAGCCAAACAGAAGCAAAGGCAATGGGAAGTCTTAAAAAATGTTAATTTTTAGAAAACAGGAGAATGAATGGGCAAGGAAAAAGAGAGATGGGGAAAAAGAGAAAAAGATACAAGCAAAGAAGAAATAACACGATCCTAGGAGTGCAGAAGGTTCTAAATAATTGCTTTGAATTCAGCTGATGGGACAGAATACTAAAATATGGAAGAAGTTTTTTCTACTCTGACAGTGTGGTGATGCAAGAACAAGATTTGGCCAGAGTTGGTTTGAAATTTGAACTTCATGTCAAAATGCACTTGTATTTTAACAAAGTAGCTACAAAACTTAAGGTCTTACATTCCTTTAAAACTAAATGCCACAACTGAAACATACAATTGTACAAAAAAGTGCATCACATTCCACTTTTGTTAATATTTTTGAGACTAAATTCTGATGCCCACTTTATTCCAGGCATCACACTACATCTTTTTAAATAACATAGTAAATTCAGATTCACTCCTATTTTAAGACTGACTCATGCTGATAATTCAGCATTGACTACTTTTTAGTACAGTATGCTTAAGTTTCAGATACTCCCTCATTCTAGGAAAGTTAATTACTGTAATGTATTTACCCAGTTTCCTAACAATAATACCCTATATCATGTGGCAATATCACTTTAAAAATTAGGGCCGATTAAACAAATCACTTTACTTGTCCTGTAAAATTATAGGTTGTAGTTTTAATGCACTTTCAAAAATGTACCATTATGGATTGTATTTTAAAACATTAGGATGTGTGCAACTACAGCATTATGTGCTTTTCCATAAACCCCAAGGCAATTCTGAAAGGAGATAAACAACATCTTAGCACTAAATGCTATTGGCTATATTTAAATGTGTACTAAGCAGATACAATCAAAATCAAACAACATTGCAAGACTGCTTATTATACAAAGAAATTCATACTTACAAAATTCTACTTTTTAGCTTTAATAAGCTTATATTGTATTTTTAATTATTAATATCATGATACAAGGAAAAGATATCCAGCAGATTAATCAAGTCTGCTGGAGCATGGTAATTACTGCTCCAGCAGGCTCCTGTGTCTTGTGTATCAGCATCCCTGTGCTTAAAAATGGAAGTGAGGGCACTTGAACTAAAGCTCATTGAACAGGCACCCCGCCACCATTTTTAAGTATGGGGACACTGATACAGGAGATGCAGTGGTGCTTTAATTACAGCAGCTCATGCAAAAGTTCTCTCCATTGTGAAGTACTAGGAAAAGTGCATTAACCTGTCTCAATGCATATTAACTAAAGAGCATAATGATCCTATACACATGCGCAGAGCCTGCTCTGATGCGCTGGTTCCATAGCATCAAAGCACACACAATTAATTGAGTCTGCTGAAGCATGGAAATTGATGCACTCCAGCAGACCTTCTGCGTCACGTGTATCAGCGTCGCTGTGCATCACATCACTGCCATTTTTTCAGTGAGGAGCTTTGAAATAAAACACATTTGATAAGCTTTAGTTCAAAGCACTCCACCATCATTTTTTCAGTGTGGGGATGGATGCACAGCAACATGATGCGCAGGCACTTTTAATTAGCACGGCTCACTAATTAAAGCGCCCATTGCCACATCCCACACATGTAAAAGTGCCTATGATTTTTAGGTGATGCTTAATGTGTGTTCACCTATTTTAATGTGTATTAATGAAATAGCACATTA
The DNA here is from genome assembly GCF_000455745.1 of Alligator sinensis. Taxonomy (NCBI): domain Eukaryota; kingdom Metazoa; phylum Chordata; order Crocodylia; family Alligatoridae; genus Alligator; species Alligator sinensis. The sequence continues at coordinate 469,224 of NW_005841877.1, forward strand.
ATGAAATAGGCAATGTAAATTAAAGCACATATGTAGATGTGTCCCTAATTTCTGGAGAAGTACAGGACTTGGATCACCCCTGTACTCAGCATTTCCTGTTGGCCAGCTTTAAGTGGCTCCCAACACACTATATAGCGATGGGAATCATATTTCTGAGGCACCTATGTGTCCCAAGGTATTGTAAATGGAGTATAAGTAACACAGGTTTCTGAACTGGAGGGACCAGGCACCTCCAAGTTAAGCAACACAACACTTAACCTTCAGCCATATAGAGTGCTCAGCCCCTTATAGGATCAATCCTCTAAAAGCTAACATCTGCTATAATCTTTAATGAAGAATGTTAAGTCACTCATATAGTCGTCAACCATGAAAGTCCCCATCTACAATTAAGATGAGCTGAAGTATAATCACCTTTAAAACTCACTACTAGACTTCTTGATCAAGGTTTCCATTCATAAAGGCAATCCAGCTATTTGTCTTGCAGAAAGAATATTAATACCTGTGTTTAGAAAGTAGGTGGTTTGTTCAGAGAACTTTTATTTATTTTTAACTATATCAACAAAATCTAGGTCCTAAGGGATGGGCACATCATAAATAACTATGTGAACAGATAGAACCCATCTACTCTGAAATCCTTTGCTATGATCACTTTGCTACCTAAAGATTGAATGGTCTTGTACAGAAGTATTCAGATTGAGGATCCAAAGATCTGGGTTCAAAGGTCAGGCCCAGACTTCCACTCATTTGCTCACTCAGATTCATGTTCTAAATTTATGTACAATTTTTGTGATTCAGTTGGTGGGAAAATGCTGGCTTTTTCCATGCGTCTGTTCAGAGCCAAGCTGTGCATAGCCCTGATCTCACTGTGGCTCTATAAGCGCTATGGTTCTGCAAAATAAATAATTATTGAAACCATGGAGTCTCCAATTATTTCTTAGGAAGTAAGAAGTAAGCATGCAGATGAAGTTACTAATAACTGTTTTTATTTTTACTAGCAAAGCTCCTACAAGCCTAGTTATGAATCATCAACAATCGTGCTAGGCCCTATAAAGATCAGCATAAAAAAATCTCAAACTGAGAAAACACAACAGGTAGGTGAAAAATATAAATGGTTTGTGGTGACTTGGAATAACTGAGTCTGCTCAAAACAAAACAAAAATAATCAGTTTTATTACCCCACAACTTGTACACAAAATCTTAGCATTTCTGGATTTCTGCCTTCTACTTCTGTGTTTGAACTTGCAATTTTGAGGAATGCTTAGGCGCATGGATACATGCCTGTAAACAGGCTAAATTGGACTCAGTAGCCCAGGAGACTCCTTTCTGCCTTATGCTCCCGTGTTTAACACAGAAGAGGAGAAGTTGTGTGCATTTAAAAAATCTGGACCAAAATAAAGAAAGAAACAAACAAAAAACTGCCAGGAAAATGGTGTCAAAATTAAATAAAAGTTGAAAGTTATCCTATGAATGCATCATATTAAGAAAAAGTGTAGGTTCTCTCAGTTTGGGCCAGTTTGGGAAATCCCAGTAGCAAATTTTGCTCCAGAACTACAAATTAGCAGTGCTGCTCACAGTTTAACATGCAATGTGCGCAGTGTGTAGCACTGCAAAGAGGTTTGCAGCACCACAAACTGCACATGTGGATCTGGCCTTTCAGGTTATGAAAGTATGGGAAGGAAGCAAGGGAATTTTAGGCTGAGTTTTAGACAGAATATTTTCTTATTATGGGGGTGGTTAATCATTGAAACAGGATACCTAGAGAGATAGAAGATCTACATCCTTGGAAGCTTTTTAGAGCAGGTTAAAGTAACATTCATTCATATAGGATAGCTTAGACAAGAGATGATCCTGCTTTGAGCAGGGATTGGATTAGATGACCTCCTGAGATTCCTTCCAGCCCCACTTCCCTATGGCTGTATGATACTGCAGCATAGGAAACACTGATTGTCAAAGTGTACAACAGCATTTCTTAAAGCACTCTTTTCCAGAAACTGATGTGATGTTAAAAGAGCATTATTAGAATGCATTTGTTTTCATTCCTAAATTCTAAATCTGTAGTGACTTAATTAAAAACAAGTAAGTAACAGACATTAAAAAGACCTTATTTCAACTGAATGACTTGATAAAAAAAGAACAAAGAATATTGAAGATATCAATAAATTCAAATTGATAAATAATGTAAACAAGAATTTTAAAATTTAAAGAAAAAAAAATCAGTTTTCTTCTGTTATGAAACTTCTATTTGCATTGCATCAGAAATATGCGCAAAATCAGAAATTTTAAGCGCACACTGCAGATCACCATAAAATAAAATTTTAATTAATAATTTAAACCAGAAATTTATTTATGCATTTTATATTGTTCCAGTTCAAGAACAGAAAGCTTTAGTTACCCAGTTATTCAAATCAGTCGGCTCAAATTTCGAAAACCAGCTTTATTTTCAGCTTTTGGACACACACTTGAAAAAAATCTTTCAAATATTGAATGACACTGAGAAATACAAAACAATTCATAACCAGCTAAACCCCGCCCCCCCCCATATAAGGTTACTTATTCCAAATCTTTTAGAATTATTTATAAAAATCTATGCATCTGTGACTGAATTTGTGAACTAACAGATCTGTCTGCATTGTAACATGTTTTTTAAGACATCAGCACATTGTGGGCCTAATTTTGATTTCATTTGCTAATGACCCAAATCTGCACTGTTACATACATGCCACAATCAGGCATTACAGAGGAAAGCTAGGCAGTCAATACCTAATGTGTAACACAACAGAAGTTCAATGCACAGAAACCACTTTCAAAATGGCCAAAACTAGTTAAGATAAACTTTAGATGGATGTAGTATCAGAATTAACTGTTTTAGGTTAAATCGGTTTATTGAACTTCTTTCCGAGATCCTCTCCAGATTCAAGTTAACTCAGAGGCCCCCAACTTAGACTAACCTCCCAAGTTTGAATCAAATTAGCCTCTGGCTTTTAGACTGTCTGTACTTAACCTAAATGCGTATCTTCCTGAACAGCCAGGCACTTGGGGCCTTAATCTTTATGGCCTGCTCAAAATCAATGCATCAGAGGTAGCATTCTGGTTCATTAGTCAGTAATGTGAGTGCAGTGAGAGAGCCTAAATAGACCCATATTATAGTTTACAAAGGCAACTATAAAATTCTGCCATGGTAGTTCAGTCATGACCTAAAATATTCACTGCAAATTCAAGTGCTAGACTTCAAACTTTTCTTTGCTGTGATACCTACAGAAAACTTGACAACAGTGCATCTGCTTAGGTACTGACATTACAGCTGTTATGCTGATTAATATTGTTTCTTTTGTTCCCTGTACTCTCCTGTTAACCTGATCCATCTTCTGTGTTGTGTTAAATGTAAGGAGGCATATAATCAGGTCAACCAAACTGTGTGCTTCCATACGTGCTGTTAAGGTGCCTGTCTACCTTAAGGTAGCTGGCTTATTTGGAGCAAATGCCTATCCTGGGATGAACTGACAAGTGAAGTGGACACACGTCTGCTACACCAGTGTACCAGTTACTAGTGTATAATTATTCTACATTTTAAATAGTAATATTAACCTGTATTAAAGTTACTTGCAGCAGTGTAAAACAATGTGTTGCTTATCTGCTCTACTTTTACCACAAAATAAATAAACTTTGCTTGGTAGTAAACATGACTTGTGCCTTTATCCTTAAACTACAAATTATTTGAAACAGGGACTTGTGCTTGTATAGTCTTCCACAGTGTTGTCGGGACCCATGACCAGGACTCACTGGGAAATCAGCAGTGCAAATAGACCTCTTCATTTTGTAACGTGTGTTTTTAATCTTTGTACACTGTTTATACCAACTTTGAAATCAATTACAATTGGTGCAAGTGACTTGGCAAAAAAACAAAGAATCGTGCCCTCTATCTTTGTTAAATAAAAAAAGGCTGCACAATTCTAGAACAATTACTGAAGCAGCATAAAGCATTTATACAAATTCCCACTAGTACTATTTAAGTATTTAAGATGTATTGGAAGAAAGAAAGATTTTGTAAAAGAAGAAATGAAATAACACAGAAAGCTTGTTATCATGCTCAAACTCATTAATACCTATATTCATTTTGGTTCATTTTGTCTATGTTAGAGTCCTCCCCTTGAACAATACTTTGCACACACTAATACACCGATTTGGGAATGTAAGGACTGAGTTTTACAGGATACAAGATAGAGGATTTCAGTGGCTTTGTGCAAACATTTGTTTCTTAGAATAATAAAATCTTTTCCCCTTACCTCAGAGATCTAGGAAATATAGTAGTTGGCTCATTTAGATTTTGTTTTATTTTGTTTATACTATTTGAGCACAATTCTATTGTTCTGAACAGATGGATCAAAATACATTGCATTTCTCTGACAGCAGCATGTGCTTTCTGGATAGTAATGGAGTAGAAAATGGACAGACTCTTCCATTACAGTTAGATTCAGAATTTTGGGGGAAAGACTTAACATAAAAGAATGTATATGTACATATTTGTCCTTCCCCTAACAGACACCTAGTTCAAAATGGCATTTTATTTAATTTTCTAATTTTGAATTTTCTAAATATTCCTATCGTGACACATACTTTTGTATCTCTGTAAACTGCCTTGTTATAATACCTAGGTTTCAGTTAACTTGATTTTGCAGTTAAAAGTCTTACAATTTTTCATGCATATTCATACCCATCCTGGTTCTCAATCAGTTTACCAGAAACCTCTCTCCATTTTGCTTCCTGAAGAGGAGAAAGCAGCATAGATATATCTTGTTTGAAGTTAACCCACTACAGAATTTCTAGACAGAGGTATTTGCTGGCTGAGTGTCAGAGATTGAAAATGTCCATATTGGTTCTCTGAGAGGTCAGAAGTATAAAGAATGATTGATAACCATTGTTGCTTAATCCCTTTACCAAACATGTTTCTGATGTCCATATCCAGCATCTTTTAAGAATATGATGTATCCTCTCTGTTTTTCATGGTTAAAAAAGGAAACACTGATTGATTTATGAGAAGCTTTCTATTTTTGCTTTTGCAGTAGCTCAGTTCCCTTTCATACTATTTTGATAAAACAGCTTCATAGGGTAAGGTAATTATGTCTGCAAAGTATGATCTGCATAAATAATGTTTTGCTCTTCCATAACACATTTTATGAGTAGATTTAAAACCATTTTAACAAGGAGAGCATTACTTTTGTTTTCACTGCCGAGATGGAAAACTTAAAGTGACTTGCCCAAGGTCATGCAAATGGCCAGTGGTAAAACAAGGAGGACAACACTCAACATGTTTACTAACAATTTGGATGCTAGTGTAGAAAGCTTCTTGAGCAAGTTTGAAACTTGGAAGGACTGTGAACACATTGGAAACAGAGTGCAATTCAGAAGGATCTCTACATATTGGAAAGTTGGGCTAGAGCTAAGAAGATAAAGCTCAATGCAGACAAATGAAAGGCGCTGCACCTCAGAAGGAATAATCAAAAACACAAATATAAAATGGGGGACATGGGGCTGGATGGCAGCTCCACAGAAACGGACTTTGGAATGTTGGTAGATCACAGACTCAATGTGAGTCTGCAGTGTGATGCAGCCGCATAAATAGCATATGCAGTTTTGGGATACATCAATAAAAGCATTAAGTGCAAGACACAGGAAGTGATAGTGCCTCTCTAGTCAGTAATGGTTAGACCACATTTAGAGTAGTGCATACAGTTCAGGGCTCCACATTTTAAAAAGGGCATGGAGAAGTTAAAAAGGGTCAAGAGGCAGGTGACAAAGATGATCAAGGGCTTGGAAACCAGCTATATGAGGAAAGGCTAAAGGAGTTAGGCCTGTCCAACTTGCAGAGAAGGCAGTTAAGAGCAGATATGATAGCAGCCTTCGAATACTTAAATTGCTGCCATAAAGAAGAGGAAAAACACCTTTTCTCTCTTACTGCAGAGAGGAGGTGATGGACAAATGGCTTTAATTTGCAGCAAAATAAGTTTAAATTGGATATCCAGAAAAAATTCTTCACTGTTAGAATAGTGAAATAGTGGAATAGACTGTCTAGGGAAGGTGTGGGCTTTCCATCACTGGAGGTGTTCAAGAAGAGGTTGGACAGCTACAGAGGATCTAGGCATAGTTATGTCTATGTTCTACTATGCGTATTAACCACGCTTCTGGGCTTTACTGGTTGCCCTTGCCCCTCCTTTCTACATGTGTCAGAGTGTTTTTAAGCCTCCATCAAAGGCACTGGGTATTGACTATAGCCAAGGCTGGGGACTTTAGTGTGCCAATTCTCTTGTTGGGACTAAAGCTGGAAGGTTCCTGGCTAGAGAGTCTTGCCCCTCCACTCAAGGTCAAACCGATCACCATATTTGGGGTCAGGAAGGAATTTTCCCCATTGTCAGATTGGTACAGACTGTTTTTCCCCTTCCTCTGTGGGGGGCATGGCCCTTTTCCCAGGATCTCTTAGGCATATATTAACAACATTTCATAGAAACAGGACATAGACTGCCACGGTTCTCCTGCAGGTTTCTCTGTGGCAGGTGTTTTGTATATGTTGGTCAGGGTTGACAGTATTCTTATGCAGAGTTTATATTATGATTTGTATGGGATGGTAGGGATGATCCCGCCTTAGGAAGGGGGTTGGGCTAGATGACCTCTGGAAGTCCCTTCCAGCCCTACTTCTCTATGATTCTATACCAGCCTGTGTCTCTTGATGCTCAGTGAAGTATTCCATTCATCAGGCAATGCATTAATAATGGGATGTTGGATTTCTAGAGCAATTCACTAATACTGGAATTGACTGTATAGTATACATAGAATGTACAAAGTCATGTTGCAAACTCCAGCTATGCATCCAATATGAAACCGAGTTAGTACTGTTTTCTTAAGGTTTGCTTTAATAATAAAATATTCTCTCTTTGGAAATTATTAACTTCCAAAACAATGAAAAATGCCCCTTACAACAAAAGAAAATCATCTGCATGTAAATATTTATGAACTGAAACTATCTGATATCAGAAGTAGAACCAAATACTCAAAAAATAGATTCTGTAAGGGCAAATATTTCTTGATCTATTGTCCAATTAGGACCAAATAAATATGAATATTACAGGAAAATGGAAAGTGCAAGATAGAATTCATAGAAGCAAATTAAAGTTATAAAGACTCACTCTAAATATACCTGATATTAACTGAAGTTACTACAGTTGTACAAGTTATTGTTTTTTTCTACATACTAATTTCTAAATGAGGTATATTCAAATCTACTTAGCAAAATAATAACTTGTTCTTGTCCTTCAGAAGAGAACTTTTCTCTCTCCTTCCTCTCTCCAAAATATCTGCAGTGGTTTCTGTCTAGAAAAATAAATGCATTCTCTACCTTTTAGTTCTTTCATCATTAAGTAAGGAAGGAAATGTGCAATTCACATTTTTCTCATGTGTTAATGGAATGCAAATAAAGATAATGGTAGGAGAAATTAACTGCCTTCTCTCTCATACATATTATGCATTTCTGGCAGTTTTAGTAGTACTGTTTCTTCAGTACTGATGCAGGAATATGACCTTGTAGTTGTCTCTCCTTATTAAAAATTGAAGTCCAATTTCTCTGCTTCTATTGAATAGGGAGTTGTAGGTCTCAGACATAAAACTTCCCATGTGTTAGTATAATCAATTTAATAAGATTTTTTAAATTGTATCTATGATACTTTACAGTGGCAGCAAATGGCTGAAAGTCTCTCTAAATAAGCATGTTATTTCTTTTGTCCTTTTAATTAGGCTCATTTTATTTTAAATTTTTACAGTGTCTGAGATGTACAACCTAGCCCTTTGTATGACACACAGATGTTACTCGCTCATACAGAAAAATGTAAAAGTATTCAATTAAGGAAAGTAAAATGTAGGTTGAATATCACATAAAGCTCCTTAACAGGGAAAGTACTAGGCAATTGGATAGTTTACAAGTGATAGTTGTATATCTATATAAAATGTTCCAAGTACTAAATAGATATGTTTGGATTTCCTTTTAGTCAATAGCAGCCTGTTTTACTTGGACAGTGTGTAATTTTACCTCAGTCCCTTAAAGGAAAATAATTTTTTTTTATGGAACACTGCTCTTAATAAATTATAAAAATTAAAAATAAATGTATTTATCTGTGTGTGCATGCTAAGTGGTAGGAGTTCATTAATGGTACTATCCCAAAATCTATTCCGAATTGTCCATAAAAGTAAATAAACACCGATTATCTAAATACAAGAATCCTACTTCTGGTATAGCAGTTTGAGGTTTTTAGTAAAAATAATCACCACCCACACTGAAAATACTGAAATGGCAGTTTTTCATAACATTGCCCTGACCCTCTCCAACTGTGTGGATACTCACTCAAGAAACATTGGATTCATCTTCCATATTTGATATGTAATCCATCCACCAACATAGGCAAAGCTCATTTTTATAATTTTCTGTCTTTAAGGAAACAGTAAGCTTGTCAATTTTTTGGTTTTTGTCTATACAACAACAAAAAATCCTTTTAAAAAGTGGCAGAGTTCATCACTGTCTGTCCCCTTAGCCATTATTTCACCTTGGTTCCTGGGACCACTTGTCTGATAACATTAATTTATAGAAGTGCCTTAAATGGATACCACCATTTGTAGTACCAAAAATCCTTTATATAATTGCATTAGGTTTCACCTGTGACACAAAAAAATACTAATCACAGGAAGTGAGCTAAAGCCACATTATATAAAGCAAGCGACTTGTTCCGAATATTTGCTGGGAAAGAAGGTAGTGGTTCTTTGCTATCAGTTGCACACTACCTCCCTATTTTTAGATATTATAAGAAGTGCCTTTGGGTTATTTTGTTTTATTTATACTAAAAGTGAAGTCTACCTAATATGCAAGCATGCACTCTCCCTCTCTCTCTCATTTGCTCTCTCTTCTAATGAATCATTAATTCTTTTATGCATGGTGGTACAATTTCAACAGGAAGGAAGAAGAATGTCTATCCCCTAGAACAATCTAGATTCATTCTAGTTATTATAGTACTCTCCTGTGAGGTGGGAAACGCAGGTTTGAATTCCTGCAGGGAACAGAGTCATCTAAACCTGGATCTCTCACATCTGGATAAGTGCTGTAACCAAGAAGCTATATTGTATAAAATGAGTTATAAAGCAAATCCTCCTCTGGAAAAAAAAAAAAGAAGAGACTGCCTTCTCTCTCTCCTCTGATCCCGCCCCCCCCAAACACACACTTTTTTTTTTTTAAGTGCTTAAGTACCTAAGTTCAGGAGAGGGATCAGAGCTGTGAATGTCAAGTAGAGGCAGGGGCCTCCATGTATTCCAGAGTTAGGTGCATAAGCATTGGAAAGAGAAAGAAACTCAAGGCAAAGTTACATGTTATATACAAACCAGCTTAAGGGAATTTACAGTGCAAGCATCCACATGTTAAAGCCCATTAACTTGTGCCAAGTACCCTCTGAGCATTTCAGAGTTATGCCACTTCAGGCGAGGGATAACTCTGGGCCATGCTACCTAGCTCACGTTAAGGAAATTTCAGTCTGCTTGACTGAGATAACGGCACTATCCCTTAACACGTGACTGCTCACAGCACACTCCAACTTTAACACAACTAATCATTCCAGAGATTTAGTATGGCCTAAGTGTAATGTGTAACTTTGCCCTCTGAGAGACATGCCCATCATCAAGAGTTTCTATTGGTTAGGCTTGATAGCCTACTTCTCAGCAGGTGGCTGTTGGAAATCCCTTTCAGGATTGCCTAGCTCTCCCCAAGCCCTGACAGCCTAGGTACACAGCATAAGGCTGTGCTTAGCCAAATGCCTATGTAGCCCAAAATAACTTACATAGCTATATACCATTTTCAAATGTTTCAGTGAAACATAGGCTCCTACATATCTGACTTTTAAAAGGCAACTAGATGCCAAAATATATTTTAAAATCTAACCCTTACTGTTAAAATGTGATTTGATTTATCCATTTAAGTCGCTTACATCTTGCAATGCTGAGTGGAGGAATGATAGAACACTTTTAAATATCTGACCCTTAGGAGCATTGTTACATGGCAAGTTTAGGATGCTTCTGGAGCTCTTAACCCCTGGACTTTTAACACATTTAAGTTGTTTAAAGCACTTGTTATTCATCTTAGAGTTATGCCACTCCAGGGCAGGATGATTGCCTAATTTTTGTTCCTGTTCAATTACCATGTTGCTACTTCTCACAGCTATTCCACCCAAGATTAAGTCCTCCAGTATCCCAGTCCTCCAGTATCCCAGGATGCAGCAGGCAAGCAGGGACACCAGGGTGCAGGGTGCAGGGCTGGGTACAGCATCCTGTCCCACTGCTCCCGCCAGGGCTGTGAAGCATTTCCCCTCACAAGTGCAGACCCGGAGATACCCTGCCCAGCCATAGCACAACATCAGTCTGCCATGAAACAGCAAGCACAGGGGGAATCAACCCCCCCCCACCCCTCACTGCTGCCCAGGAGATCCAGGCTGCCTGTAGCTGGGAAGGGTGTCAGGGTGTCCCTGGTTCCCTGAACATGGGGGCATGTTCTCCCTCCAGCTTGCTGCTCTGTGAAACTAGGGCTCTGCTCCAGCCAAGCAGGGTGTCCCTGGCTCCATGCATGGGTGGAGGGAAGGGAATTTCCTCCCCTATCCCCTGTGCTTGCTGCAGCCCTGGAGCTCACTTGCTTTCCCAGGCAGGATCAGTGAACCAATCCTGCTCCTAATCTTACCCCTGCTCACCAAGCCTCTAGTGGCAAGTCATAGCTGTGCAGGTGAAGGACACAGTCAGAGCAGGTTTTTCACCTTACTGTGTGACTGCTCCACTAAGCCAAACAACACTAAGCCAATTAACATTTGTTTGGCTTACAGCATAGGGTATAACAAGGCCCTTAGTTTCTCAGTGCCTCTTTTGCCCCATCTGTAAAATGAGATTAGTAGCATTTCCATGCCTCAGTGAACTTTTAGAACAAGGCACGGGAGCCTTACAGTATAAAAGGGAATTCAGCACAGGAAGTAAAACCCAGAAGCCATGCATTTTCAGGTAAATGCTTTGTATGGATGATAAGAAATCAATTCCACAAAGCAAATATAATGTAGCAAGAAACCTTTTTTTTGCCTGCCCCCCCCCTCCAATGTGAAACCCCTCCATATGGCAAAAAGCCCCTCTTGCAGTATTTGCCCCCTTTTGGGGATGCTTTCTCTTTTCTACCTTTTCTTCCTTCCTCCCTCTTCTTCTTTTATTATATTATTATTTTTATAGAATATAAGGTGTACTTGTAATAAAAACATAGTTTGTAGATGCTTTTATGGGTATAAAATAGTATTCTGCATCACTATGCCTCCCCACCCCCCCTTTGTATTTGATCTATTTGTTGCATGTGCCATGGCATTTCACCCTTTTAGGTTTTATATTCTATGCTTTTTAACTTTGTAACAAATGTATTTTAAGTTTAAAAGTAAGTTGTACCATGTAACAATGTTACAAAGGGTGGGAATCAAATGGAGGCTTCTCTGTCTGGAGGGGGTCCCTGAATGAATCTTGATTGATTGCATAACACAGTAGCTAGACAGGATAACAAGCGACAATTAAGACCTAGGAAACCACAGACTAAGGAGAGGAAAGGATCAATGCAGAGCCAGAAACTCCCTGATACTTCACTGTTAAAAGGTACAGAAGCCCCAGTTTGAACTAATCAATGCTGAAGACCAACTCTTGGGACCGAATACCCCACCTGCCCCGATCAACTGTCCCCAGAGCCCGATTCATTACAGCAGTGAATTAATCAAACTTTCTCAACGGATTCCCAAGACTGCACGTACCTGTGGACGTGACCCCTGGGGCTGACAGCTGCCACCCAGCAACCACCAAGGGGGGCATCCCACGAGATCAATGACCCCTGAATTGGGTAAGCCCAAAAATTGGGGAGTCACCAAAGTCTGCCAGAGAGGGATAAAAGGCAGTGAAGAATGACCCCCAAGGGACCTGACCAGCCCCCTGCCTGCCCAGCCAGAAGGACCAGCCAGCAACCCCCTTCTGAAGCAACATCGCACTGAAAGAAGCCTCGACTGGCCATCGATGGTGGACTCCAGTGCTTGGGGATAGGTATATCTTGACATCAGTGCTTAGTGTCCATAGCTAGCTACTGTGAGTGTGTGAATGTGTGTGTTTTTGAGGGGATCCGCCCCAAGGTTTATGATCTGACTTTTGCATCTGTCTAATAAACTAGAATTTTATGATGATCCTGTGAGTTGGTTCTTTGTCGCCAATGGTATAACAACATATCGAATTGGAGCCATAGAAACGGCTCCAATTATGTCAATTTAAACCTGGGAGTTTGGATTACTACAACAGACTACTGGTGGTGTTTTATTTTTAATAAGGACAGTACTGCTAAAACTACATTATAGACATTATTAGATACCAAATTCTCACTACTAGGCCTGGATATTGAGTCCACTGTCCATAGCAAGCTCCCTTTTGGTGTCAAATTATTTTTCACATTAATCACATGGTTTACATTATGGAGCAGAATGCTCCAGTAGCCAATTCTCCAAAAGAAAGGTTAATCTGCCTGCAGTCTAATTCATTGCTTTCCTTTTGGATCATTTATACTTGCTAAAGTATGATCTACTAATACTATCTTCTCTTCTCCAAATGTCTTTAAACTTCTTTTCTGAATTAGTCTCCTTCTTCTCCCACTCTTCAACCTTCTACTCTCCCATCTCTTTGTACTGCTACTTCACTTCCCTTTCCTTTAGTAGGAGTTTGAGAGTCCATTCACAAACTGTCTAAGGTGGTCAGATACACTGAAGACAGATTAAACAGAAAGACCCTTCTCACACTCTCCTTTTTTATTTTGTAAGCCTTCCCTGGATGATTTCATACATTCACTTTAATTAGTATTTTTACTCTAATCATACGCAAATCTACCCATCTACCCTTAACCATCTCCATTCATCCATCCCATCCTACATCTTATTCTCTGCATAACTGACGTCCCCAACTTAATGTTTTACTATCAGATAAAAATTTAAATTTGTCAGAAAGGAATTGCTTAATGTTTGTCTCAAATCCTCCCAAAGTTAGTCATGATCTTTTAATTGTTACTGTAGTCCTCTTTCTTCCTTTCTATCCTGTTTAAACACATCTGCTTATTTCTGATCCAATCTTAGATAATAATTTTGGGCAGAGAGAACACATCTTTCAGTTTGTTCCTCTGACATACAGAACGATGGAGTCCCAATCAACTGTGTTTTTTAGGTACTACTATAATTAAAAAAAAACTGTTATAGATTTAGATTTAGTTCCCTTCATTCAAGTTTTTAAAAAATAAAAATTATGTGCATTTGTGTGGGGAGAGTGGAAAAAGATGGAACTCCCATATGGTTCTATTCTCTTTTTGTCTTGCTCTGCTGTGTTCAGATAAGAGCTAATATAACAAAGCATTACATAACGAATCATGCAAATCTCAATGTTTCCATTTAATTGAGTCATGTGATCTTCAGCATTTTCTTCCTTAAAAGTCCTGTAATTATGTGAGAATCTTTGCTTTCATTTAAAAATGCTTCAGTCATTCATGGTTGAAAAGAAAACTTGCAAATGTGAACCCTGGCTGTTTAAACAGAGGGCAAATAAACAGACTCAGAATCCCTATATATGATTTATGTGATAATATCATGATTTGGGACCATGGCACAGGATTATTTTGGGTTGGGCATAAAATCAGGTCCAAAACTGTTCCTAGCAAATTGCTTATCTTGGCAATTATTTTGGATTGTTTTGCCAAAGTATCGATGCACTTGTTTAGTATATTCATATCCTATTTGCTATCTCCCCAAGATGAACAAAATTTAAAAAATAATTCCATTTATTGGAATGCACATAAAATTCAAAAAAAAAATGGAAATGACAAAAGTGTGGTCTTCTGTATTAAATGTCTAATGGTACCAAATTGCTTAGAGTGCAGAAATCAGGGCACTATATTTTCCCCGAAGCTTTCATGTTCCTATCTTCAAGAACAGCTTCCATTTTATTAATTAAAAATATCAATCTTTAGTTACTGCATTTCAGGATTAGTTTAGCAGCTTAATAAAGAATTGAATAGAGCTCAATGTTAAATGAATAGTGAACAACTAAAAAAAAAACCTTACAATTGAGTAACTGGTCCATTTTACAAAAAGTCTAATTATAGACAGAGTCAAAAATAGGTTTAACCTCTCTTACTGACTTTTATCAGTAATCCAATAAAGATGATGGCACTGAATTACTGGAATTCAGTATAAAATGTAGCTAAAAGATAAGCAATGGAGTAGATTCCCTCTTCTAACAAGATTTGTGTTCTATTGCTTGTGGGAGGGGAAAGTGGTGGAAAGAAAATGAAGGTATTTATGAAAAATAGCATTCTGGGTAAAGAGCTTATAAATCTTGTTTTTCAAACTCCAAAACTAGACCCAGATTAACAGTAGCAATAAGCAATGAGGGAAATTTAGATCTCAGGTTCAGGAAGCTGATTATCAGCAAAGACATAACTATCAATTCAAACAAGTGTGTGATTCCTGGTCACATATCTTAGAGTTAAAAAGTGCAACCTGTAATGTCTACATGAAAGGCCATCAAGCAGAACATGGAAAAGGAGACGTTGAACTCAATTTAAAAGCACAGTGGGTAGATAAACAATGCCAGCATATCATCTTAGTTAAACAAGGGTCTTCGTTTTAACATGAGAGCAGAAACACTTCAAGGAAATAATTAGAGAATGGAAAAATCATAGCCCACAGGGAACAGGATATATGAATACTCCAAATATAAAGAAGCTAAAAAGGGGGTTTAATTGTTATATAAAAATGAACATGGGGGCAAAAAACAAACACAATGAGGAACATGATATAAAACATTAAAGCAAAGCTTTGCAGCAAGCATCAATAACTGTGCAGCTCCTGCATGGAAGCTGTGAGTTTACTCTTCCACAGTACAAGGAAACTTCAGTCACTGTGTGGTGGTTATTCTCCACACTGGAGCTTGAGGATTTTGGAGGAAGAAACTGAAATCCTCTACTGCCTAAACATGACAAAGACTTAGAACTAAATCCAACAAAGGACTTAGGAACTTAAGAAAGACTTAAATAGAATTTAAGCATTTAAGTCCTAAATTGTGATCCACTCAGCTATTGCTTAATTCTGTAGTTTCCTCTTTATTGAAATGTCTAACATTTAGGTAATGAAACCCTTTGTTGGCTCTAACTCTTAGCTGCACACCACACATCCAAATTAAAGCATGATACAAGCCAACAACAAAGATGTTCCAGATTAAATGTGCTGTTTTTATCATGCCATAAAGTGGCTAAATGTGCATCATGCTGCAATTTTTGGAATGATTAACATGTTAATCATTCTATGAATGTAATGTCTGCCAGGGCCTTTACTGGTTTTAACTGATCCTCAGGTGTTTCTTTAGAGCTGTCTGTTCAGCCACCCATATTGGCTGAGCTTTGCAGAAGCTAATTAAACTAATGGGAAAAGAAAATCCAAAAGCCTCAAAATGAGATGTATAAAAAAACATAGAAAGAGAAAGGTAAAAAAAAAGACAAGCTTCATAATATTTCACTTACCTGAATTTGCACATAAGAGTTCTTTCCAAATACCAAAGCTCCATCTAATAGAGTACATCATCCTCTTCAGAATTGCTAACCAAGAACAGAATCAACATGGGCCAACTACTAAAAGGCATAAACATTAAGTATCAAAGACTCCTCGTTAAATACCACCTCTATGATTAATTTTATTGCCTTATCAATTTCCTAGGCATCTTATGGTTGCAATGAGCAAAGATGGCATCAGGCCTTTAAAACAAGGCAAGCATTGAATAATGTATGCAGTGATTGCGAGGTTGGATTCTAACACCATCAGAATTGTTCCAGGAACTGTAATGATTATATTTGTTCCTGAAAATTAATCATATGTTAACAAATTAATTCTCTAAAAGCTCGGTGTGCATAGAAACAGTTTACAATATTTTAAAAAGGCATATGGCCTGGCTTAGGAGGAAGGATGGCAGGCAGGCAGGCAAGCTACCATTTTCCATTAGAAAGTGTCATTTTATTAGTTTTTTGGGTTTTTCTTTCCTGAAACCCCACCCCCCCGATTTTGGGGGGGGGGGGGGAAAAAAAAAT
>NW_005841877.1:485425-489869 GCF_000455745.1 Alligator sinensis
TTGGGGGGGGGGGGTGAAAAAAAAATTACACAATGTAAAGATGTCCAGTTATGATTTTCCACTTCAAAACACTTTGTTTTAATTTTTTAAAAATATTATATTATAAAAACGTGAAATTTGAACACTTCAGTTCTTTTTCAAATAAAATGTTGCAAATTTGTGAAAAAAAAATTGTCAGGTGACCTTACACATTTATTTGTAAATCTCTTTCACAAAATTTGAAAGTGTTCAGATTTTGTTTATTAGCAAAACAAAGAAACATGTCAAAAGTGCAAACTCCTTCCTTCGTGAAAGAATTTCCATCCCTTGTATGGCTATAATCAATTTGGTTTCTCCAGTTCAAGTATGGACATAAATTAAATCTTAGTTGAGTCTATTATTTTGAACATGACGTATGTACCGAAAGGCAATTATTGCAGCAAGTATTTTTTAAACAATTTAAGAATTGAATGTGCAGGTCTTAAGTCAGTGCACACTGGGTGTACTAAAAGCTATATTATAGAAACGCCAGTAACTCCAAAAGAGCAATTATATATTTACAGAAGGATGTTACTTTTGTTTTCTGGTTCCAATTAGTTTGTGACATAATACTGAGTTATAGATAATTATAGGAAAATGAATTCTACTGATTTATTTTGTCTGTATTAATAAAATGATTTCACAATTTCTTACTACAAGACAGAAATGATAACAATTAATGTGCCAAGTGGAACAAAAATGGGCAAAGAAAACAGAATAGCAGAAGTAGTTATGTACTGTGGAAGAAGTTTCTTATTTATGACAAAAAACCATGTCTCCCAATAGCACAGGCTGAAGTGAGTTTCTTGATTATTTTCAGCCTCTGGTTGAAGAAGGCTGATGGGATTTATTCTGACATTTCAAAATTACACTTATCTATTCGTCTACATCCCTTTTTCATGACCAATGAAATAAATACATAGAAACAGAATTGGTGCATTATCTATGCAAAGTTTTAACAATCCAGATGATTAAACCAATCTGGATATCAATTTCCTAATATTTGAAGGTCTATTAGTAAGCAGACATTTCCATTCCATTACAGAGTATATCAAGAAGGTTGGTTGCTTGGTATATTATTCAGCAAAAAAGGAAAACAATCACACCATAAACAAGAAATTATTATTCCTAAAGTGCACTGGCACTGATCATTTACATATCGAAAAAACAGAATGACTGTGTTTAATAAATCTGTTCATACTATTATTTCTCCTGCTGCCAAGTACCAATATCTTATAAGCAAATCCTGTATCTTCTGACATTCATAAAAAATAGACCTCCCTATAGTTGCAACTGGCAAAGCTTTGGAACTTAGGAAGCAAAAAGGAAAATACATTTTCAAGACAGACAAGATGGAACTACCAACACAAAAAATTACTAACTACCACTTTCAATTTTTTACAGTGGTCTAGAAACAAGCTCTCAAAAGAAGATTCTATAGTGCATCTCTACTTGTGATCCTCTTGCTACCTTTAGAATGAGGAAAAAAAAAAAAAAAAAAAAAAAGACTCTCATATACCATGAAACTTTCTGAAAATTTTAAAATGTCATTGTACTGTGTGAGGATAAGCCCCAGATTTCTCCCCACAATGCAACATAATATTTACCCAAGTTGTGGGGGGACACCCGCTGCTGTGTGCACTCCCCAGCACGTATGGGGGGCATATGCCCCCCTGGATCTGTGCACGGGGTGAGGGCAACCTGCATCTGTGGGCTTGCCCCAGGCACCAAACTTCCTTGTAATGGCACTGACTTTGCCTATGCCCACTCCAACACAGGGCTGAGCAGCAAGAAGCTGTGTTGGAGGTAGAAGCTGTGTTGACACTGATGCCAATGCTGGGTTTTTTTTCCATGCCCCCCTTCTCCATCCTCCTTCTCCTTTCCAGCCAGAGGCAAGCTGTATCAATGCCAGGCTGGGTGGGTGGAGATGCTTAGAGAAGCAGTTTCCAGCTCCCCGGCCCTGGCGCAGCTCTCCTCCAGCTGGAAGTTTCACTTGCACTGCAGGCAGGGCATGGAGGGCTGGGAGAAACAGTATCAGTAAGAGTGTAACCCCCAATTGCATACCTCCAGCAGGGGTACAAGAAATATACCCTGCTGCTGACATGCTCCCAAAGCCATGTGTCCCTACAACAGGGGTTGTCCAGATTCAACCTGAGGAGCCATTGATGGGGCCTGACAAGCTGGGGGGCTTTGGCAGTTGGGCAGTGGTAGTCTTGGTCACTGTTCAGCAGCGAGAGCTTCACCTACAGAGTGCTACAGCTGGGCAATGGGGAGCTTTGTCTGCACTGAGCCATGGCACTACCAACCAGTGAGGAGCTTCAACCATGCTGCAATGAAGCAACAGGAAAAAAGAATGGCATCAGTGACCAGGTCCCAGCATCAGTCCCCCTTGGACCCAAGCTAGGTCATTATGAAGACCCACTGCAAAAAGGTTGTTGACATCTGTTCTACAGTCTCTACAGTTAGAACTACCAAAACAAATATAGAAGCAGTATATCACTTTTCTTGTGCTATAAACCTTATTTCTAAACAAGAGCAAACATTAGCCTCACTCTAACAGAAACTCATCTTGGTAGAGTGAATCAAGAATATCTGATAGCATGAACCCCTTGCTGGGTAGGGGTACAAGAGAATTCACACCATGTAGCAATGGGAATGCCCTTATTTTGGTTTTAAGTATATAATTTATATGCTGGATATACTGTCTAAAAAGCCCACTCCTATGTACAATTGTCCTGTAAGAAATACCAAAAAATAGTAAGATGCTGGGTTTAAAACTCCTACTTCATTGTGATATTCAAACAGCTTACATATAAAGCTGCTCTTTGAATATCCATGTTTGAATATAATTATTTCCAATGTGGACTTAATGATCCTTTGGTACATACTCTTCTCTGCTTTTATGCTGTATACTCTTTGGGCTACCGCACAGAGAATCATTTGAAAATGACTGCAGATGGCCTGCCCTTAGCTGCTTTTATGCTCATTGATATAAGAATGTATCATACCTGGTCATGAAGCCTCCACAACTTAACTCCAATATAAAGGAGGTTTGTAATTTCTTTTGTTCCAAATTTCTGTCAAGCCAGATGTCCTCTAGACACTGCAAGTACTCAATGAAATTGGCATTTTTGTTTGTTTCGTGGCTGACATCAGCAGTGGAGTTAACCAGAAAGTCAATTTCAGTGAGTAGCCACAGGGAACCCCTAGGATTCTTGGCTTCATGACAGACCCATCAGTGAACTGCCCCACAGTCAGATGTCTACAGTTTCCATAGTCCAGAAACCCTAGGTTTGACCCACTATGAATTCAGTTGAGATCCTTTAGAAATATGCTGTGGAATCAGTGAAAGTTCATTGATATTAATATAAAATAGCAACCTTAATTACTGCTGGTGTTTTGATTAACTCAAAGGGTCATATATATTCTTATAGGCCAAGGGCAGGCAACTATTTTGGGTGCAGGGCCACTTAATGAGTTTGGGGAGCTGTCGAGGGCCACAAGAGTGCCTGGGCCAGGGGACCAAGGGACCTGCTGTGGGCTATACAAAGACCTTCCGTGGGCTGAATCTGGCCCGTGGACTGTATTTTACCCACCCCTGTTATAGACCAAGACAGAGAAGCTTGGCACTGATATATAAAATATAGGGTAGAAACTCATTTGAAGGAGTCCATACAGTAAAACACATGCCATGAGTGCCAATAGAGCCATGGTTCAGAAGTACAAAATTCTGATCCTACCTTAGGTCAGTAATTCCAAATTTTTCAGAACTAGTTTGACTCACTGCTGGTTCTAATGGTGATTAATTATTGAGGTTGCTGATCTGTGCTAGTCTTCGACCAACATTTATCTTCTTTTTCAATTACAAATAGTTTATCCTGTTGTACTTTCTACAGGAAGTAGCTTAAATCACCAACCTACTAAACATAAATGCCTCTCCACACATCACTTTAACAGATTAGATAAGGGGCAGGCAAAATATGGCCCGCAGGCCAAATTTGGCCTGCCAGGCAATTCCATCTAGCCTGCATGGTCCATCCATCAGCCCTAGCCCTGGGCTGCCCCTCTACAAGCCAGCACTTCTATAAAGGAGGTGTGACTGTGGTTGCTAAGCAATCTCCTCCCACACCTCCAACCTGGCCTGACCTGCCCCCAGCCCTGAGCCAGGGGGTGCTAGAGACAAGAAGCCTCTGCCTGGCAGAGGCTCTTTGCCTGGCAACCCCATGGCTGTTCCCAGCCTCCCTGCCTGCCAGAGCAGGAATTCAGGGCCCACCAGGCTGGGGCCAGGGACTCCCACTGGGGGAAATGGGGTGGGAGTACAGGGAGCCATGCACTATGGGGCTGGGACAAGCTACCCTTGCACGCTACAGGAGCACAAAAGCTGCGGCTATGGGGCCGGGGGGGGGGGGGGGGGGGGAACAGGGTG
>NW_005841877.1:489896-502063 GCF_000455745.1 Alligator sinensis
TGCTATTGGGCTGGGTGAGGCTGGCCCTGCACGCTGCTGTCACTTGCAGCCAGGGACTGGGGTGGGAGTACAGGGAGCTGTGTGCTGTGAGGCGAGAAGGGGCTGACCCTGCTCACTGCCACCTTATGTAGGTTTAGGGACTTGCACACACTGGGGACTCTGAGGACAACCCCCCCCAAACACACACATACACAACCTCCCACATACCCCATTTCCCACCATAACCCCAGAACACATCCACACCCTCCCACAGCCCCAACACACACTCCCACCAAACCCACATACATACCTGCACCCTTCCACACACCCCCAAACACATACCCTGCACCCACAAGCCTCCACACCTGTCTTCCCACCCACTATACCCCCCCACACACACTCTCCATACCCCATCACACACAATATATAAAAGTAAGACTGCATTTTGAGCTATTATGCAATTGCCTCTAGATATACTAGAGAAACGTACATAAAATCAGGACAAAAGTAATTTTTTAGATAAAATTAAAATAAATTATAATAGCAGTTTGATTTTTTTAGTCTATGAACTGGGGTTTTGTCTGGTTTCAAGATGGCATCTGCCTTCCCAAAAGAAGTACTTCCGCAGTAAGGAGAGAGACTTCCAGTGCCAAAATCCAGGTGCTAGGGGTGGGACTTCTGGTCCTAAGATGGAGACCAGGGGTGGGACACCTGTTAAGGGGCAGAGCTACTCTTGTGGCCCTCAACAGCTCACCAAAACTTGTTAAGCAGCCCTCCAGCTGAAATAATTGCCCAGCTCTGGTTTAGATTCAGCATATATTACAAAGTGTGATATAATAAAATGTGCCTAATAAGCGGGAGATGTTGTATCTATTTAAAAATATGAAAATAAAGAGTATTATTTTTCAGAAAAATGTCTAATTTAACGTGCTGTAAACTACTGACATATGCCAATAATTTTGCTGAATACTATACTTATTTATAAGTTCTAAAGTTTTAATTTTGGTTTAAACTGATCTTTTGACAGAAACCATTTTAACACAATAGTTGGTGACAACAGTATTTCTCCTTGAAAAAATCTACAATGGCATTTTTTAGTCCACATCCAAGATGCTGAAAGAATAGTAGATCAGTAGTTCTGCTAATGCTGGAGTAACCACCTAGCCTAACTTAGCACATTATACAAAATTGTTCTCTTCTCTTGCTTTTCCACCTTCTTCAAGCTCCCAAATTTTATTTTCCTTTACACATTAATAAAATTCTTAAACTTCTATTCCTGTCTAAGATGACTAAAGAGCTTTGTCATCGCTAGCCAAAAAATAGTACACCTTTTGCATCAGACATGCAATACTATTCTGCCCAGGGAGATGCATGGATCTCCCAATCTTTGCTATGCCCACATAAAGAAGCATTCTATTACACAGCAGGAAGTCTGGAAGCCTTGAGAAACATAGCTAGAGTAAGGAACAGAAGCAGTAATCTGAAAATTTACTGGTGCTATGCCTATCCACTTAAATAAAAGTTTTCTGATGTCCCATATTTACTCAAATACAAGACAGGGTTTCTCCCCCCTCAATCAGCCTGGGGAACAAAAGCCTCTTCTTTTACATTCACATACAATGAAACCTCATTAAATACATTGTCTATCATTATACTTCTGCCTAAAGCATGTACTGAGTAATGGAAACCACCTATGAAGTTGATTAAATGCAGCCAACACTGACTATGAGTATAAAATACACGTCCTTTATTGGGCAAATGTGTTGATGGGAACTTACCACAAGGATAAGCTAGTACAGCTCACCTGAATAATATATATTATAATGCCCATTGAGTGCAGTCCCCCACAGCACCAATTCTTTTCTAAATCATGGTGAGCCACTATACTGTATATGTTTTGACTTCTCTTCACTCCCACAGCTGAGCTGTGCCCTTTTTACGCCATTTGAAATTATTCCATTTCTTCACCAGTCTTAAATGTATGGCAAACATTACCAAACAGGGCCCCAAACACTTCACCCAAAACCCCTCTGTTGCCCCCTCTCTTAGCCTGTCACATATGATTAATGTGGCTTTACCCTCCATGGTAACCAGACCAGGCTGTCCTGTCCCAAATCTACATAGATTTTTTTTGGAGGTACCCACGACTCGCAACAACACCACCTGGTTCCAGTCAGTGGGGGACTAATTAGCACATGGATTCTTGTGAAAGGTATCTGGAGTACACACACACACACACATGCACACAGTGAGCAATGCTGTACACACGCACATAGTGAGCTGTGGGACTGAAACACAGTCATGGCTGTGGATTTTGCAGCCATTGCCTGGATTTTGCAGGCAATGCCAGATGTCACAGAATCCACAAAATCATGTATTGAGTAGGCCCCTAAATACAACTGATAGAAAGTTGCAAATAAATAACAGCCATTACTCAAAGAGCCTACAATTAATGGAAAGGAGTGCGTACAACACTGAACACACATTAAGAGATGTTTTCACATCATCATAAAGGGAGCAAGGTTCCTTTCCCCTGCTATTCTTCTGATTCCTTAGTACTGCATGTTGTATTGGAAGATACTATCTGTGTAAAGCCAAAAATGTATCTTGCATAAACTAACTGGGAAATTCTTACCCTTATTACAGTTTTAATATGGTGATTCAGTTCAACCAATGTCCCTGGTGACCAAGAGCCAAATTGTTCCTTCCACTGAGGCATAGAAGATAAAAATAAAAAAGGACAAGGAAATCCAACTGGCATAGAAGGCAGGGGGTTGAGAACATAATCCAACTAAAGAATTATTGTCTTCCTCTCCTCCCTTCCCTCACAAGCTTATCAACTCTCTCTTTGATTTAGAAATATGGGGGAAGTACACATAGGTGGGGCAGAACATGGAAATACCTGCTCCAGAAACTTCATCTTTTGGTAAAGCCACATACTAAATTAAACATTTCAATTGGTTCTTTTCAACATTAAGTCTTAATATTTATCTTCTAAGTTCTCAAGAGCAATGGGAAGAACAGAGATAGAAAACCAAAAGACAGACTGGCTCCTCAGGAAGCCCTAGTATCAATGGCATGGGAGCTTTTGAAGCAGAGGAGAAAACCTTGCATTCTGCATGGATGCCCTCATAATTTCTTCTTGGTTTAAGAGACATCTGCACAGTTAGTGTTATAGTTTCTTGGCATTTATGGGGCAATCCCACTCATCTCCAAAGGGAAGATATGTATTAAGTGCCCATAGGTTTTCCATGGGAGATTGCTAGTCCCAGATTACATGATTATTAGTTAAAATGAGAAAATTTAAAATATTTAATGAACACTTGAGTCTATACTATGTATTTTATGGTTAGTTTTACTAATCTAATGAAGTAATGCCATTATCAGAAAACTTTAAACATTTCACTCAAAGTGGACTGTGATAGTTTTGAATATCAACTATATATTTTGTAATTCCATATTTAGAATGCTCCACCTGAAAACCCCATTTGTCTAAATGAATACATTTGCAAACTTTAGTTTTTTTATGGGAATAAATAAGATTACTACTTTTTTTTTTTTTTTGCTTCTCACTGTAAGAAAGCAAATTAAAACACAGGTGTATCTTGCTAGTAGACTTGTAATTGTTAGTAAGTAAAATAATCAATTGTCATCTAAAGCCCGTCTATTCCATCTTCAACCAAATAAATTAGATCAAAAACCCAAAACAATGAATTCAGTAACATGCTCTGCATTAATTCTGACATTTCACAGCTCTTGCCTGTAAGCACATAATATAAGCTTTGTATCTTCTCAAGATACTTCTGACAAAACTGTCAACAAGCAAAATGACCCCGCCAGATTATGGTATCAAAGTGTTAAGTGACGCAACCATTGTAAATAGTGATGCGGTGGCGGAGTGTATCAGCAATTTGACCCAACATGCGAGCGATGCGTGATCAGGGCGTGATCACCTATGGTCTAGCCAATCAAAGACCACCTAATGGGCATGGCTGGCTGGCCAGCATGTCCATGGGTTCCAGAATGTACCATCAGGGGAGCTTCCTGATTGGCCAAAAAAGTTATATAGGGGACCGCACGCCTTGGTGCGGGGTCATTGATCACCCGTCTTGGGGCCTGGCCAGACCCCTAGGTCTATAGCAGAAGCTGCTCCGGTCGCTCCGAGCATTATAGTTTACTGCATCGCCAAATCCGGAACGCATTGTACTTTGTCCCAACCAGACATCGTACTTGTATACTGCAGTCTCCACCTGCCACCCATCGCTTGTCCCTTGCTGCTGTATATAGTTCACCTCCAAGTTATATCACCCTTCAAGTTGTTTCAACTTACTGTTCGACAAGCCTGTAAGTAAATACCAAACTTTATTTCACACCTCATTGTCTGTGGTGCTTATCTCATCTCCCTCTCGCACTTGGCATCCCCGAGCGTGTCTGGGTTGGTGTCACCACCCAGTGCCCCACTCGACACGCAACTGTGGCCGTTTCCCAAGGACCATCCGGGAATCGAGGCCCACAAAAACAATAATTAAAAAAAGGCTGGGTGACTGAAAGGATGCTGTAGAATTAAACTTTGGGGTATATTTTTGTTTGAATAACCAGCTAGTCACTTAAGAATATTCATGGCTAAAATTCAACATAAAATACATGATTGTAGTGCCTTATCAATACAAAATGTCATAAAGGTGATAAAAGCTAAAAAAACAACAAATGCTTCTGTGCGGATGAGATGTAAAGCCATAAGATGTTCATTTTCAAACATAAATCACCCAGCAAAAAGTACAGTTGGCACAGTACATTGCTACTACTGTACAATATCTATGGGAAAATTGTCCACATAAAATATGAATCTACACTGAAAATACAGATGATCCAAATATTGTAAACACTTAGATCTAAATCAAATAATGGAATTAGGAAGATTTCATGAACCTAGTTTCAATCTTCAACCTGCTACTCAGCATGGAGGTATCAACTCATTAGGAACCACCTAGTATGTTTTCAGAGCTTCCCTACTGCTCCTGAACCTGCTGATAAGAAATATGCCCATGCATCAACTCCACTTGATCTTAGCCAAACAACACATGCACCAAACCCAGAAATGAGCCAATGAAGCTGCCCTGGGGCCGCTAACTACCACCACACCAAAGCGTGGGAGAAAACATAAGTTTGAGAACAGAAGCGATGGGCATCTCCAAAAGAGCTCCACAAGGTTCATGTGCGCAAGCATGGAAATTGTTGAGTTAGGCCATATTTCTCAGTCTTGTAATCAGGGGCACTCCAGTACATGGTATATAGATATATTCTAAAGTTCTCTGGGTGTTTACAATTCTGCTTCTAAGCACATCCAAAACTATTTCAGTCTGAATGGCTTGTCATCAGTCTCATACCTGAGACAGAGGTCCAGGAATTGAGTGCTCTTCTGCCCAAGTCCCTGAGGATACATCTTAACCACAATAACAGAGAGCTCAGTCTCATCACTATGAATAGCTACAGACTTCTACATATAATCCAGTTTAAGTGGCTGGAAACTGGTTTAAATCTGTAACAGTTTCAAAATGGCTGAACCCAGTTTAAGATATTCCTGGATGGATGTAGTATCAGACTTTACTGATTTAGGTTAAACTGGTTAATGGAACTTCTGTCCCAAATCCCTTCCTGATTCAAGTTACCTCACAGTTCCTCAGCATCCCAGGATACTTTCTAGCCTTGGGCTGTGCTGTCTACTCCAGTGATGAAGGGGTGGTCTCACTCCCCAGCTCTCACAGAGCAGAGGCTTTCTCTGCTCTCTAGCCAGCTTCCTGCTTTGGTCTGTCAGTTTGGTGGGATGGGAGCAGGGGAATGGACCCCCCCGAGCCCTCTAGCCCAGGTCTGCACAGTAAAGAGAGGGGGAAAGTCCCCGTGGTGGGGAGCTTTTGTCCCTTCACAGCCTGGGAAGTAGGATCACCCCAACCCTGCCCACTTGCTGGCCAGGACTTTCCCAAACCAACTCACAGGGATGTGCATAGGGGAAAAGCCCCTTGTTGTGTGGGCTCCCCACGCAGACCCCTGCTTGAGAAGCCAGTGCTGGGACAGGGGTATGTTCCCCCACACCTACCTGCTGGCCAGTGAGAGGGTAGGAATGGGGCTTTCCCAGTGTGCTTGCTGGGCTGAGGGCAGGAAATAGCCCACCCACAGGGTTCCTCCCCACTTCCATACCCCTGTTGCAGGTAGGAAACCAGGGATGCATTCCTTCCCTACCCCCCACTTCTCTGGTAGGAGGGTGGCTAGGAGGGGGTGGGATAGGGGACAGATTGTTTATTGGCTCTTCCCCTCCTTGCAGCTGACAGCAGGGGGTGGGGGCATGTGTCCAGCAGCCAATCAGGCATGGGCTGCTGATCAGATAAGTTCAACAGTCTTTGCTAGTGTCTGGCATTATGGGAGGCTCCTGGCCTGGGCCAGTGCAGGCTTCTGCCTGCTTTGTCTATCAGAATTGTGAACTTTAGTTCAGTTCATTATCTACACATCTTAGAAATACATGTGAGACTAGAATTGATTCTTCCTTGGGCTTTTTGAACATCTGTATTTAGCCTATGTGGAAACTGAGTGGTGGGGAAGCCCAAGGAGTGGCTCAGACACCACATTCATGATATAGATTTCTAGCACATTCAAGATTACCAGATTGGTATACCCCTACACAAGATGCTGAAAACTCAAGATTAATTCCAAGTAAAATTAGAACAGAGTCCACCAAAATGTCTATTCAAAAGTTCCTTCAATTGTGAGCTGAATTTCAGGTTAGTAAGATATAAGACCACCCACAATTCAGGTGAAAAGTCATTTGTAAATATACACAGTTATATTATTTTCAGTTTGTATCACTTTAAAATCTCACAGTTTAGTCTTGCTTTACTCTTTGGGGAAAATAACTCATCACTCAGGGCAAATTGTAAAGGTTATATTCTAATTCAATAACCAGAGTAAACTGTGACTTTCACATTTACTATCACTAGCTGATATATCCCATATCCCTACCTTAATGAGGAACTCAGGTGCTATTACTTTAGTCTCTAAAATTACAAGTCCTCACCTACCAGCACCCATTTTGATGCACAGTTGATTCTGTAGTATTCATATTGAGAACATCATAGCACACAAAACCAGTAGAGAAGCAATACAACCTCTACCACACATTAACAGCTCCTGAGAGGACAATAGAAGGACACTGCATTGTGGCTAAACAGCTATGCAATTGAACTCATTACAGACTGTCAACCAGAGGGTGCAAAAGGTACTGTTTTGGAGACAAAGAAGAGTTTTATTAAGCTTTTCCAGCATGGAAAAGATAGGCAGAGTATGTGTGAACAAGAGCATGTGGAGTTTGGGGGGAATGGAAAAGGTCAGGAAGAGAGACAGTTCTTGAGTCCAAGGTAGTGATGAGTGCAATTGATCAATTCTTGGATTTTCCAGTCACTCCACTCATTTTTTCTGATAGAGAATCCAAATGTCTCTTCACAGGCACTGATGATGGTGGCCTTGAGGACAGCCCACATGCTGCTGACATTCTTCCACTGTTGCTGGTTGGAATTCATCAGTTTTTCATTGAGGCACTGGTGGGAGATCTCTCGCTTGTTTGGGTCCTAGAGTCCTTCAATGTCGATCTTCTGTCAGCATTGTGTCTGCTGCAGCCATCATTTGGGAGCCATTCTGAGGCCTTTTGTGCTTCACAAAAATGACACCAACTCCAAGCCAAGGAAGAGGTCCAAAGGAGGACCTATGATATGAAAAACATATAGTGGGAAGACAAGGCTAAGGAGATTCAACATCATCTTGCTGACATCCATGATATGTGCAGTGTCTTCAGTGCCAGCAATGCCATCTATGGTTCAAGCACTCAGGGACTAACCCCATGATACCTAAGGGTGGAGGAAATCTGATAAAGGAAAGAGGAGCCATCAATGACCATTGGAAGAAGCATTTTGAAGACCTCCTCTATTGAGACTATGTTGTTGATAAGAGTGTTCTCAACTCCATTCTGCAACACCCAGAGACTATCTTGGAATCCCTCCAACACTTCATGAGGTAAAGGGAAGCCATTAAGCAGATGAAGAACAACAAGGCACCCAGAGAGGATGGAATCCCCATGGAAATCTTCAAGCGGGGAGGGTGAGGGGGGGGAGAAGGAGCTCATATCACAGATGCCCTCATCTTAAGGATCTGGAATGATGAGATCTCAGATGACCTCAGGGACACCACGATTGTGACACTCTTCAACAGTAGAAACTACAGTGGAAACTACAGAGCGACTGCCCTGATGTCCACCACAGGAAAGATCATTGTGAGAACTCTCACCTTCTACTTCAGTAAATGGAAAAGCTCCTCCAGCAATCTCAACATGGGTTTAGGACATCAAGAACCACAATTTCACATGATCTTCATAGCTCACCAGCTACAGGATAAATGCTGGGAACAACACAAGCCTCTACATGGCCTCCTTTGACCTCCTGAAAACTTTCAACTCTGTCAGCTGAGAAGTGTCATGGAGGATCCTTCTGAAGTACAGATTTCGCCAAACATTGTCACCATTCTCTGCCTACTCCATGATGGTATGAGAGTGGTGGTTCTCAGTAATGGATCTCTCACAGATTTCTTTGAGGTTAAAATGGGAGTTAAGCAAGGCTGCATCATTGCTACAACACTCTTATCAATATTCGTTGCCATGATGCTACTTCCGACCATCAACAAGCTTCTAGCTGGAGTGGAGCTAACCTACCAAATGGAGGGTAAGCTGTTTAACGTCAGTCAACTTCAAGCCAAAACCAAGACCACCCCAACCTCAATCATTGAGCTTCAGTATGCTGATAATGCTGTATTATGTTCTGACTCAGAAGCAGACCTTCAGCCAATCATCCATGTCTTTACTGAGGCATACAAGACATAGTTTCAAGACAATGGGACAGATGGTTAACATTCAAAAGACTAAAGTCCTCCAGCAACAGGCTCCTAATGAACAGTCCCCAGCTCCAGTAATCCAGATCCACAGTGAGACTTGAGAACGTTGAATATTTCCCATACCTTGGAAGCCACCTCTAGCAGACAGCCGTGAATTTTAGAGACTAAAGTAATAGCACCTGAGTTCCTCATTAAGGTAGGGATATGGGATATATCAGCTAGTGATAGTAAATGTGAAAGTCACAGTTTACTCTGGTTATTGAATTAGAATATAACCTTTACAATTTGCCCTGAGTGATGAGCTGTGTGGACAGCATATGGTATCGGTTTGGGTGCAGTAGGACCTGATGTCCATCTACTGCATCAACGTCTCCAGATGTCTTGACATCGTAGTGCCACTGGATTCAGCCAGACCTGGATGAAAGAGTGAGGGTGACTGCAACTTTCTCTCACTTAAACCCAACTCACACAGAAACCATAACATCATCTATATTTCCCATAGACACACTCAAGTCCAGTGGCAATGGTAGAGCAGCAATGAAGCAGGTGTGGATACGCTGGGAGCTGTAATTGAAGACCTGCACACAGACAACTCAGGGCCGTTCACAGACAAAAACAGCAGAGGAATTCAGCAGCACCCTGGGTGACTGAGCAGCTCTACTTAGGAACACAATGCTTACCTCTGTAGTATGAAGAAGGGGCCACAAAGGTGCCCTAAACATTGTCTGCTTCACCTTAACCATGGTCAGCATACTGTAGCTGATGGGGATCCCACTACAGTATTCAAAATTACACAAAACAATAAAAAAAAAGTCAAAGATGACACCACTCGCCATCGGTGCTTGGAATGTGTGCAGTGCACATTAATAGACTGTACAATAGCAATTCCATGCTGGCATGCTCACTCGCATTGTGGATGATGGCAAATCATCTGAACCATTCCCAGTCACCAGTGGAGTCAAGCAGGGCTGTGTGTTTTCCCCAACCCCCTTCAGTATAATGTTCTTTGCCATGCTTACAGATGCCTTTTGAGACTGTGGCACTGGGATTGACATCAAATATTGGACTGATGGCAAGCGCTTCAAATTTAAGGAGACTACAGGTGAAGACCAAGTTACGGAATATGACTTCTCATGATCTTCTGTTTGCTAATCACTGTTCCCTGGATGTCAAATCTGAGTCTGGCATGAAACAGAGTATGGACCATTTCTCTTCTGTTTGTGACAACTTTGGTCTCACAATCAACACTAAGAAGACAGAAGTGATGCACCAGCCTGCATCAGGAAAGCCTTACATAAAACTTACCATCACAGTGAATGGCCAGACCCTCCAAGCAGTGGACAAGTTCACCTATCTCAGCAGTACATTGTCACATGCAGTTCACATCAATGATGAAACCAATGCCAGAGTTGACATGGCAATTGTGGCCTTTGGCAGACTACATACAGGTGTGTGGGAGCACAGAGGCATCAGTCAACAAACAAAACTGAAGATCTGCAAAGCCATTGTGTTGCTTATCCTGATGTATGCATGCAAAACCTGGATACTGTACAGATGCCATGAAGCTGAACTGTTTTCAGATGGGCTGTCTAAGGAAACTGATGAGGACGATGGCAAGACAAGGTCCCAGACACTGAGGTTCTCACATGGGCAGTCATTTCAAGCATCCGGACCCTGTTGATGAAATCATAGATAAGATGGGCAGGTCATGTCACCAGGATGTCAGATTAGTGACTGCCAAAAAAGATCTTCTGTGGAGAGCTAAAAAGGAGGGAAAGCACTCTCAGGGAGGCCAGAAGAAATGTGTTTCAAGGATGACTTGAGGGATTCCTTGATACATTGCCCTGAAATCTTGGGAAGATCTCGCTCATGATTGTTCCACCTGGTGAAGCCTCATCCATACTGGAGCTACAGTCTATGAGTGGAGGAGAACTGCTGAGGCAGCGCAGAAGTGCAAACAGTGTAAAACTCGCCATAGCAGCACATCTGCTGTTGATCAAGCAACCCAAAGTGGCATGTGTGCCACAGACAGTTTAAGTGTTGTTGGTTGTAGCCATGTTGGTCTAAGGACATAGGCAGACAAGGTTCTTTAGGTGGATATGGTATCTTTTCTTAGACCAACTAAATAGTTAAAAAAAGGAAAAAAAGGAGAACACATAACACTAGCAGTCTCCCTATGCCGGACGAAGGGTGTTTGTCCCCAAAAGCTTGCAAAGAACCTTTTTCCAAATATTTAGTTGGTCTAAAAAAGATATTACATCTACCCAAAGAACCTTGACAGACAGTTCAATGCACAAATTGGCCAGATCAGCCACACATGCTCACAGAAACCAAACCAACCAGTGACGTCATGGTCATCTTCGAATTTGAAGGACAAACAACTTTGAAACCTCATGACAACAATAGGAGATGGAAAAGTGGGAGTGACAAAAACAGCATGTCACAGACCAACGAAAAAAACCCAACACCCCTCCCCCACACATGGAAACATGTCCAAGCTGCAGTAGAGTGTCGATCTAGACACACAGATAAGACAATCATTGAGTACAATCATCCTTGAGTGCAAGGGATTGCCAAAGAACAGGGATGAGTACATAAAAGCAAAACTAAAGCAGGAATTTTTGGCTAGAAACTGTAAACACAACTTTAACTATTTTCATCAAATTATTTCATTGACTTTTGCCTGCTCTTTTCAGGGCTTGACATGATATGAATTATGTATTTCTCCTAAAGGATAATGCCATATGCATTTAGAATAAAAAATGTGAGACAGACAGAGTCTGGGGGGGAAAAAAAATCACATTAAAATTATCTTAGTTTCTTTTCTTTTTCTTTTTTGTTTAGTTCTTGTGCAGTAATATTTCCATTTTCCATGGAGGAAAAGTCACAGATTCACTGCCACTGAGCTATTTCTAATGGGCTGATGCAATCACATATATTCCCCATCTGACTAATTCAGCCCATTTTGCCTTTTTAAGACAGCACTCTGGTTGTAAAACATTACCCTCTTGCTCATTAAAGAAGCATAAGCACCAGAAACATATGAAAACAAGTAACCCCCAACTCTCCAACCCAACCAGCATGCCTTTTTGTCACATACTATAACCTTCTTCAGAAAGTTGCACACAGAGCCAACAAAACACTGGTGCACAAATACTCCTGAATAGCATCTCAACACCACAACCAAGAACTTCAAAACTTTTCTGAAAAGGTTGAGGCAGTCCCTCCATTAATTTTCTACAATTAAAGCCTTCCTGCTG
>NW_005841877.1:502094-509605 GCF_000455745.1 Alligator sinensis
GTACACATTGTCCTCTGCCAGAAAAAAGAAGGATATTTTAATTTTTAAAAAATCTGTTAGCCATAGTAACAACCTTTACTCAGAACAGACTTTAAGATTACCTTGATGTCTAAGGTATTACGTTTTTTCCCTTTGTTACATGATTGCTTTGATTTAAAAATGGAAATGTATTCATCAGCAGGTCATTAGGGACAAGTTCAATTTGTTCACACCAAATCCCCTACCCATAAGCCCTTATGACTTAAAGTTTCCAGTACTGTTTGTTCCTCAATTTTCATCATTCAGTAATGCCGTCTTGTTGCTTTTATTTATTAAATTTTATAGATCACATTTTTTCCAGTGGATTATCAGAATATACTTGTCATACAAGTTACTAACCTTGGTACACCCCCATCTTTAGAAGGAATTGGGTAGGTCAGAATTCAGCATTACTTAAAACAGACAAAAAGTATTATTAAGATGACTTTAAAATTAAAAAACCCCAAAAACATGGGTTAGCAGTTACCGAAAATGAGCTGAGAGACCAAGAACAAGCCTGGGCACATATCTAAAGTGCTTATTCAATTCACTTCTTCAGTATATCAGTAAACCAAGATGTAAATATAAACAAATGAAGTCTCTCCCTTCCCCACTCACAGATTTACACCTCTCAAATCAGTCCATAAACAGAGCATTAGCTAAAAGAAGATGCTACATTTGAGTTACCTTGAATGAATCAATTGCAGGAGGAAGTAATCACTCTTAACCAGTCACAACTAAATATGCAGGAAAATTAAATGCAGGAAAAAATAAAGGGTCTTCAGAAAACCTAATTTAAAATATACATTTTTTGTTAAAATGAAAACAGATGTAGAAACCAATTCCAAAAGAGAGAAAATGCTGAATTTCTGCCTAATCCCAGGCATAGAACCAAAGTATGCATTACCTCACTGGGGTCATCTAACCCCAGAGGATGAATTACAGAGGATGAAGGGCTACATGTGCCCCATTTCTTGTACTCATTCTATAAACAGGAGGTGGAAAAATACTGCCACAAGCTGGGTCCAGCCTCCAGAGCAGTTTAATCCAGCCTGCAAGGCTCCTATAGGGGCCAGAAATTCAGGAGTGGGGCCACTGCCAAAATTTAAGGCAGTATTTCCCAACTATTTCTAGCCCAAGGCACACCTACATTAATAAACATTTTCTATGGCACACCTGTTCTATGGCACCCCATCCTCATACATCTGCATTGTAGCTCATTGCCATGGCAAAATTCCATGGCACACCTGTTCATTTCTGACGGCACACTTAACGTGCCATGGCATACTGGTTGGGAAACACCGATCTAAGGTACAGAGCCTTGGTGAGGAGTCAATGGTAGGGGTCCAAGGTATGGCTCCATTAATCTCCATGCTGCCATTTGCCCCAGCACCAGTGGTAGGTTTGGATCCAGCCTGCAAGAATTCTTGCAAGGAGTCCTGCAGTCTAAAAATCCTCTACTTGCTACTAGGATACAAGCCTAGATGGACTTTGGTCTGATCCAATATTGCAGTTCTTATTTGGTTAACTCTTGCAGGGATATTGCTATATTTTTTAATATTCCATGCTTATGGAAAAATGCTCAAAAATATTAGCACAAGAGGATCAAAATCTATGAGTCTCTATATTAAAAATTATATATTTTAGAAGTCTCATGATATTTAAGGCAATTTTATGATTTACAGTATCACTTTGAATTGTTTCAAGACCCCAATATATTATTAATTAATTTATATTATTAATTTTTACCTTGCTACAAATTTTTCAGTTTAATTTAGAACCTTATATTTAACTTTGTTTGTATATATTTAGCATGTATTAAGTTTACAGCATAACTTTTAATGAAAATCTTTCTTTTATATGCATTTTAATAGTATGCTTAGCATGTCCCATAACACCTTGCCAGAAGCATAACTGAGAAAGCTAGTTGTGCTAAAATTTAGGGACAGTGAAGGAGTGGGATGTTCTCTTCTAAATATGAAGTGAAGAATAACTTTTACAAGTTCCAGGAAGCACTGGACCACTCACTAAAATTAAGCCATCATCCACACAATGGTTGAGAAGAGGTGAGCAACAAATCAGTCTTTTGAGGGCCCTGTTTTTTTAAATTAGGTTACATTACAAACCCAAACCAAATGAGTCTGATTACTTCCAAAAGTGATTGAATGGGCACTTCTATTGGTTAATGAATAGCCTTCTGCTATAGCCCACATATGGAATAAACTAATTTGACGGTGATCACCATATACAGGTTCACATCAAAAAAAGAAAGATTACAACTTTCTACCCAAATGCAGATGCTGAAAGTTAATTTTGTTTATACCTAGAACCTAGACATTAAGCAGCTGAAGAAAAAACTCCTCCAAATCAAAGAAGCCAAAAGAACCACTAACAATTTTCTGAATGCACCCTTCAAATTACTAGTGCTAATTTTCTTAGATGAGCACATTTAACGATACACTTTACTAAAGCCAGCTCTCACACTTGTTATTACAATAATATGGAAAACTGCCAGTTTGTTTCTCTTAAGTTGGAAACTGCATACAAGTCAAATAACCCTCCCAAATAAATCAACAAGGTTCTTAGATTTACTTGTGTCAAAATAATCAAACAATTCAATATGCTGAAAGAACATCTCATTGATCCAGAGGAACAGGGGATGAGTTTTAACTGTCAGACAGCAGCTTTATTAATGCAATGTACCATGCTTTTTTTATTTATTTTTTTTACACAGGGAATCTAGTCTGGGATTATAGATCCCTTCCATATGCTTATTTTAAAGAAGTTTTGCAGTAGCATATCTATAGTTCAATCTTTGGATCCCTCCCCCATGCCACCAAGCACAGAACAGGAGGTGCCCTTACCTCCCCTCTCCCTAACTGACAAAGGAAAGAATTCCCAGGTCTATTTTACTTTACCTCTCCCATTCTTTGTAATTTGAAGAGGAATTTTGAGTCTATTACTATCCCACCTTCCTACTTCTCACAGGGGGTAACAAAACATGTGTTTTACTGAGAAGTTGACTAATTAGCTCCAGAGTAAAGTATCACCATCTACCCATGTGGTGCTCTCAGGCCACAGTAAACTAATAAACTCTGCTGTAGGATAGTACTGCCCGATGCAAGTAGTACTATCCTATGGTGGAGTTATTTACTCTGCTGCAATGCATGCGTAGATGGTGACCAGTGCTGGTGGAGACATGAGGCTGCTACAGTGCAGGGGCTGCCTGCTGGCTGGCTCCACGTTATAGCATGCTCATGCCCCAGTCAGTCTCTCCACAACACAGTGAGCCAGGGTAGAGCAGCTCTGGGCTGGAAGGCTGACCCTGAGGAGCTGTGGCTCAATATTCTGCGGTCCTGGGCACACATGTAAATACTGCTCCTGTGAATAATAAACTCCATTGTGAACTGTACTGGAGTTCATTCAGAAGCATTAATTTCATGTGGAGAGGTGCCCACAG
Source organism: Alligator sinensis (assembly GCF_000455745.1). NCBI lineage: Eukaryota > Metazoa > Chordata > Crocodylia > Alligatoridae > Alligator > Alligator sinensis. The sequence continues at coordinate 505,573 of NW_005841877.1, forward strand.
AGGCATTGTGCTTTTACCTTGTTGTGGGTCTAATGAGTGGTCAGAATCAGGAATTTTTCCCATTGTAGAAAAATTAGTGGATGCTTTTTTTTTTTTGGTCTTCCTTACAGCAGCCAATAGGCTCAGTTAGTGGAGTAAGTATAGGGCTTAGAAATCTAAACTTCAAAATTTTTAATCTGTTTTGACTTTTCAGAGATCAATGACAATAAAAAAATATTCAGCCTCCTTTGTCCCTGCCATTGGTTGGCCAGGAGGAAAATTATTTCCCAACATGCTCTCCTCCTATTCCTTCTGCAGACTCTTTCCAAGCAAGATCTGATCAAGTCTCATGTGCACTAAAACAGGCTGGGGACATATGACCATGGCACAGTCTCTAGTGAATGATGAAAATGAAATGAATTAAGAAAAATGGATGCTCTACTTTTAAATCTCAAAGAGGAAAAATCTATTGAGTCTTTACCCAGGATGCCTATCCCTTGCTTCATGAGTTGACAACTTAGAAAAGGCAAACAGAGGTCTAGAGAATATACTTTAAGAAGAAAACCTGTCCTGACAAGAAGCTGCACAAGATTAATCAACAGGCTTGTTTTGCCTCTAATTTTGTAGAATTTTATGAATAAAAAACTTGGTTGCACAGCTACAGGACTGGATGATACTACTTTAAAGGGTGCATAAAATGAACAATGATATCAGTAAAAAATTTGATGCTGTCAAACAAATGCCAAGTATCAGATTACAGATCAATCCATCCTGCCATCTCTTCTCAGATAAAACTCAGATTCAAAGGGGTAGTTTGTCTTTTTAAGGCATTTGGGGGGGGAATCAACAACACATGAAAGGCCCCAGGATTTGGATGGCCACAAAATAACCATCCAAGCAGAATCCTACCTTGATCAGGGGTTCATTCTGTTCCCTGGATAGCACAAACAACTAATGTATTTATCTATTTCTTTTGATAAAAAAGAACCCCAATATCCCAACATGGTATAGAGATATTATTTAGATTGTCTTCCACCTCATAACAACAAGCAAAATATCATATAGAGGACACATAGTGGCGATTTGTGGAAATTTTGCTTGCATAAAAATCTGGTAACTGGTACATAATAAAGCTGTTGTTGATACAGTCCCTTTTTTGACAAAGCACTTAAATACGTGCTTAATTTTAAGCATATGAGGAGTCTTCATGGGCACTTGCTTAAATAAAAAGTTCAGTGCATCTTTACATGCTTTAAAGAATCCGTACTATAATAAGTGATAATTAGAAACAAGCGATAAAATTTGAAGCTATTATGAAGTTTTGACTTGTTCAGCTGTTGCAGAAAAATGCTTCATAGAAAAAGCTGAGGATCAGTAATAGGTAAGAACCAGTTTCTGTAATCCTATGAGCTCACCAAACTTAGGAAGTTTGGGTAACTAAGAAGGAGAGCTCAGCTGCACTTTATCTTGGCTTTGATTTAACTGGGACTTTATAGGTAAATTTGATCATTGAATTTTGTAAAGTTTAGCCCCATTTGCTTTTTTTTTTCCTTTTAGCAGGTTTAAAATAGATAACCAACCAGTAGCTCAAGTCCCAAATTGTCCTGTATCTCAACATCACAACAGATTTATGGTGAATTTCTAGGACAGCTACTATATTTATCAGTATATGGTTATTTATGCTTGTTCTAAAATTATAAATTGCAATTTAAAGAAAAACTACTTCAAATGTTGATTGCAGATCTGGTTTAGAAGCAGTTTGCTGAAGAATAATGTAGTTAGAAGAGCAATTTGCATTACCAAAATACCTGAATGCACAGCCAAAATGATCTCCCTGTTCAAAATGAGAACTGAAAATTCCATCATTAAAATAGAAATTTAACAAAAGTAATAAAAACAACTTGGCAAAACTCAATCCTTATTTATCTTGTCGCTCCCTCTCCCCCCTTGAAAAAGACGGATAGTTTTCCAGAATAGTTTACTGGTCATATATAGATCTGGAGAACCTATCCAAAGTACTTTGTTAAATTTGGTTCCATTTTCTTTTTGAAAGTATTCTATGCAGAAATGATTTTTTGTGAATTTGAGCATTCAACATTCAATAAATATTTTATACAAACAAATTCCACCCTATCAATTTGCCTCTGAACTATTCCATTACTATTATTTTTGGGCATTGACTTTTTGTAATTGGCCACTCAAGCAGCAATGTTCTGTCTGATGAGAAGATCCTTCTAATTCATGGAGGTAGGAATTTGGTCAATATATTGCATATATTTTGGAAATCCATGTGGATTCATAAGAGAAAATGGACCCTGTTTACCAAAGTAAAATAATTTTCCTTCTTTTCCTTCAATAGTTTTACTTTGTTTTACTCCATTATGAAATTGTACCTTAAGTAACACATTCACTGATATTTGGGTTGTAACAGTATGGTAAATTAGATAGTCTGGAACTAAAATAATCAGTGCTGGGTGATGCCAATTTGGAAATAGCAACTGAATTCCTGCCAAAATATCTACTACAACATCTATGTTTAAATGTTTCTCTCATTTATACCATTCCTTTGTTTAGCTGAACTATTAACATTCGTTGACATTAACTACATTCATTTGAATTCATATGCATTACCTTTGAGACTGCAGGTGTATGCCCTGCTAATAATTCATGTTTAAATGGAAGACTTAAGGAGTACAAACTTTACTACCTCAGTGTTGTTGTATGTGACTATAAGCAGCTTGGTACTAAATTAAATGGTGTGAAAATAAATAAAGAGAAAATAAATAAACAATGTATGAAAAACGTTAAATAAAAATAGCTGTTATTCTCTTAAGGCTCTGAGTATAACCCAAATAATTTCAACTTTTATTTTAGCTTAGGCCATAAAAATCTCTCAGTGGAGAGAAAGCTGTATTATATAAATTTATCTATTATGTTTTTCCTGGATGTATTTTGTTTCCAGTTTATGAGAAATTAATTTGGTGATGGTCCTGATATTTTTGGCATAGAATTCACTATTCTTGATATAAATACGCAGTATTTAAAATGTTTCTGCATTAAATTAAAAATCCCACGTCAGCCCATATACAAAAAATATCAAGTCTTTTGAATTAAATACAGAGGACCAGAATCCAAGAGTGTTTCATAAACCTATTGGTTAATAAGGGTTTACTCGTTTATGCACTTAATACAAAATAGATCAATACTACATGTACACATCCTACATGTACATTATTTTTGTTAAACTATTACCATGACCTAATGTAAATTATCTCTAATTCTGCCGCAGTTCAGATTATCGTGAAGAACACTGACTAAATCATTGCTAAATTTAAAATGCTATTACAGGACAATGAAAGCCAGATACGAAAACCCAAAATACTCTGGTGTTTTAGCAAAGTTAAAAGGATGATATTTTTATTAGATTAATTTTATTCTCATATTCATCAATGCTACAAACAATTTTTAAATTTAATCCATTGTTTTAGCATATCTGTATGTTTTTAAGGTCATTATACTTCTTCCCCTCCTTTTTTAAAAATAAATGTGTATAGCCTTATGATGGATTTTTCCATCTTCCTAAAGATTTTCAGATACCATGATTATTGGTATCCCATAAATACTTAAGATATGGGTTTAAATGGTTCACAAGCCAACAAAACACAAAAAAGTCAATCTACAAGCAATTCTGATCCTTCAAGAGTAAAGGCCAAAGTTATGATTTAGCAGTCCTAGAAAGCTTTTTTAACCTGCTGGTTTTTAGTGGCGCTCTGCTGTATGTGAAATAGACCACCTATTCATCTCTGGTTGGGCTTTGTTTTCCTGGTCTCCTTGTCTTTTTTATTTTTTTGGCCACAATAGTGATGAGAAATACTTTGGAAGAAGAAATGTTCCTGAATACAATAACCAGTAGGGGTGCACCGATACAGATTTTTTGGGCCAATACTGATGGCCCATTATTAATAAGCCATATCAACCAATACTGATCCAATTGACGCTCCAGCCGCTTGGAGATCAGCATCTGGCTGGTGAGTCTGTTTGGGGAGGGGGGAGG
>NW_005841877.1:509729-540306 GCF_000455745.1 Alligator sinensis
CCAGTGTGGGGGTGGGCTGGAGCTGCACTTGGGATGGGTGGCGGCAGTGCTGGGAGGTGGGGCTATGGAGTGGGCTGTGGCCACCACATAATTCACTGTAGCCCCCCCCTCCCAGCACCACCTCCACCTGCCCCAAGTGCACCCAGGCCCAAACCCTCCAGCCCCATACTGCAGTAGCAGCCCGCCCTCATGCCACGCACATATCTGGGGGGCAAACACCCCCCCGCCAAGCTTCCCTCAGTGGTGCACACAGCTGTGGGAGTTGCCCCTTCCCCCCATGGCCCCCAGATGAGCTACTCATGGTTCCATCCCACGCTCCACCCCAGCTGGGCAGAGCCTGCCCTAGCCCCAGGTCTTAGCTAAGTGATAGCTGATAGTGTCAATTTTCCTTTTATCAGTGCACCTCTCAAACAAAAAAGATCCTCTAACAACTCAAAGAACCTTGTCTGCCTCTAATAACCAGGTACTTCTATTTTGTATTTAATGAAAAGGATCATTATGTGGTTGCCTGTGATATCAAATGACTGAACTCAGTGACTTAGGAGGTACTTTTCAATCTTGCATTTCTATTGGATTCAAGATCCCACTTTTATTACCTTTGATTTAAACCTGCTTGTTCATATGTGATCTGAGAGTTATTTGATTTTTTAGTACCACACTTTGTAGCATTTCATGGCAAATGATTAACTGAAGCTGCCTAAACCAAAGTGAAATAGTTGAAAATGATCCACAATGTTGCTCCTTATGGCACCCTGAGGTGCCATGAAATCTCTTAAAGAGCGCCACATTCAGCCACTGTGTGAGAAGGTAAATACTCTCCTAGCCTCATCTTGTGTCTTACTCCTGCCCCAGCTACCCTAGCGGTACCTGACAGTGAAAAAGCACAAGGCTGAATCAATTCAATCTTTGTAGGTTTCTGTAAACTGCCTAGATTGAACTGATAAGAAAGTGAACTAACACTCACTTTTCAAACCTGAAAGGCAGCCAAACCCCTGAAGTAGCCCATACCAGGAGCCAGAGGGCACTAGAATATGACTCCAAGACTACCAGCAACTGCAGAGAGCCAGGAGATAGGCAATTCTCCCAGCCATGCCCCTCCAGCCAGGTAAGGAGGGAGTGAAGGGAGAACTCCCTACACTGGACCAACAGCCAGAGTCTCCCCAGCACTGGGGAAGGGAAGAGGGGAGAAGCCCCCATGCAGGTGTATCTCCCTTTCCCATGCCCAGAGCTGGTTCCACTATCCATGCCACCTCCTCAGTCTGGGCCAGGTGCAGAGAGGGTGAGGGAGGAACCCCATCTGCACCCAGCACCAGACCCCCAGCTAGGGACTTCCTGGTGCAGGAGAAATGGGGAAAGGGGGCAGCCCCCAGTGGGGCATTTCTCCATCACCCACACCCCTTGCACCCAGAGCTAGAGCCAGGAAAATCACCTGTCTATGCCCCTACCTTGGCCAGCTAAGGAGGAAGTGGGAGAAAGGGAAAAATGTCCCCCCCCCCCCCCGGCTGTGGACCCCTATCCAGGCTGTTCTGGGCACAAGGGGGAGGCAGGAAGAAGCCCGCAGTGGAAGTCAGTTTTCGATCCTCCCACTCCCTCCTCAGCTGGCCTGCCAGGCACAGAGGGGGCATGGCCAGGTGATTGCCTCAGCTCTTGAGTTGGGCAGGGGAAGTAAAGCCCCCACTATGGGCTTTCTGGCAGCCAGAAGCTGGGGCAATCACCCAGCCATGCCCCCTCCTTGGCCAGCAGGCTAGCTGAGTAGGGGAAGGGCCCCCCACCCAACTCTGGACACCTAGTCATGCTGTCCCCAGCATGCAGAGGGAAGCCCACAGTAGAGCCCATTTTCCCCCACACCCCTTCCTCAGTTGGTCTGCTGGCTGAGGTCGGAGCATAGCCACATGACTGCCTCAGCTCACAGCTCAGGGAGGAATGGCGGGGAAAATGGCCCCTCCCTGCCTGGCTCCAGACTCCCAGCCAGGTTGTGCCAGGTGCACAGGGGGAAGCTCACAGTGGGAGCTGTTTGTTCCCTCAACTTCCTCCTCAGTTGACCTGCCAGCTGAGGAGGGGGCATGGCTAGGTGATCACCCCAAATCCTGGCTTGGGTGGGGGGGAGAGTAAAGCCCCCACTGAGAGCTTCCCCACAGCTGGGAACCAAGGTGATAACCTGACTATGTCCCCTCTTCAGCTGGTAGGCTGATTGAGGATGAAGTTGCAGGTAAAATAGCCCCTATTGCCAGCTATACCCACCCCCGCTGTGCCAGGCACAACCTGGCTGGGGGTCCAGAGCTGGCCTGGGATGGGGCACGGCCAGGTGACTGCCCCAGCTCCCAGAAGCAGGGAAGCCCATAGTAAAGTTAAATCAGGAGGGGATCTGGGACAGAAATTCTATATACCAGTTTGATCTAAGTCAGTTAAGTCTGATACTACATCCATCTAGGTTTATTTTAAACTAGTTTCAGCCATTTTGAAAGTGATTTTAGTGCACTGAACTTCTGTTTTCTTATAGGTTTAAACTAGTTCCTGATCACTTAAACCAGTTTATGTGTAACTTCTGTCCCTAGCCCTGGGGACTATAGCTGCTACTGCCTTCCCCCACACCCCCAGCAGCCTCTGTGCTGACCCACCTCATACTCTGGTCAGTGTGCCCTGCTGTTGGCAGGCAGACATAGAACCAGAGTTGTGTTTTTCACCCCAGCTCATGCCTTTGGCTCCAACACATGCTCCCAAAGAAGGGAGAGGCTGCTGGAATAAATGGCTTTGGTTGCTGGCATGTGAGCCCCTGAAGGAGCAGCCTCAGTGGTGGGGTCTGCCCTTTTGTCCTCTCAAGTATGGACCAGAAGCAAGAAGAGGACAGATGATGAAATAAAGAGAACAGAGAGAGGTGAGGCCCTTCCTTCATTGCCCTCACCTGGCTAGATCGTGGGTATTTAAATAGGGGTGTGCGAAACAGGCCATATTCAATTCAGATTTGGATTTGGCCCCAATCAGAGACAGTGATTCGATTCGTTGATTCGGATCACTGTCCCCGATTTGATTTGGCTGAATCTGAAGATGTGATGCTGATTCAGAGAATCAGCAATTTGGCCATAGACACAGCTTTAAATGTTTTTTCTACATACTTCATGGTACCAGGCATGGTTTGTGAATGCTGCAATGCTGGGGGGGATGGAGCGTCCCACAAGAGCACAGGGGGCCCCCCTGCATGCTTGGCAGTGAACGCAGAAGTGAGCTGGAAGTTATTCTAGTGCACTTCTAGGTCTGCCTGGGAGCACATTGGGGGGTTCCCCTGCACCCTCCAGCTCAGCGATCGGCCTCAGAAGGATCCTGGGTACGTCCCCAGACCCAGGTACCATTCACTGAGGCAAGTGGGCACGGGGGGCCCCCAAGCACACTCCCTGGTCCACTTCCAGGTCTACTGCCAAGTGCGCTGGGAAGCCCCGCATGCTCCTGTGGGATGCTCCATCCACCCCACCACTGCAGCATTCACCAGGTGCCTGGTACCCTGAGGTATGTAGAAAAAACAAAAACAAAACCACATTTAAAGCTGTGTCTATGTCCATATTGCTGAATCAGTTTGGAGGGTTCCATTTTGATTCAGAGAGATTGAAGGGTCTCCTGATTTGATTCAGGATTCGGAGATTCGACCACCAAATCGGGACAAATCTCCACAGAATCGAATCAGGGACCAAAGCTTTGCACAGCCCGAGTATTTATATTTCTGCAGTTATCCCCCCAAATATTGCTTTTCAGAACTGGGTAGGAATGATTTTAAAATTGTTGCAACTCCCATCCTTAAGATCATCAATCAGTATATTCAGGGGATGTACAATCACCTTTGTCTTCTAAGAGATCTACAAGATTGGAAATTATTTCCTTTGTTACTGTAACACAAAAGCAAGTTAAAAAACACTTAGCATTATTTTTTTCTGCTTGCGCGCACACAAGGTATAGCCACAAACTCTTGATAATTTGCATAGGTGTTAAGCCATGAAATATTGTAAACAAGCGAGGGTAGTGGTAATAAAACAGTCTTGCTAGACAGGATTTTACAACAGATTCTCACACTGAGCTCCTGCTCTCATGCAGATAGTTCTGTCTATGTATTTATTCTATGCCATTTTCTACTAAACAAAGAATGGTAATATTTGGGCTTCTCTCTCATAAAATAAGGTATTTCAGGTGGCACCTACATATAAAAAGTTGAACATACAGTTTAGCTACCTCTTTCCAGTTAGAGAATTTCATAACATTGTACATACCTGGTTTATCCATAGCTCATTAGAAAGTTTTAATAAGGGAATAAAATCTAAATAAATGAAAAATGTATACACATATATGTCTTACCTCTTCCCACTGGTGGATGTATCTAATTAATCTTGAAAGCCGCAATAAACGTAACAAGCTGAGAATTTTTGTAAATCTCACAATACGAAGTGCTCTAGCTGTCTTGTAAACCTCTGAATCCATTCCTTTTTCTACAATAAGAAAGATATAATCCACTGGTATTGATGAAATGAAGTCAACTACAAACCAACTTTTTAAATAATTCATCTTAATGATCTTAGGATCCAGTATTATTTCAGAGCTGTCTTCATTGACAGTCCCAGTTCTAAAATTCATGATCAAGTCCAATAGAAAAACAGTGTCTGATGCCACATTGAAAATAATCCATGGTGTTGTTGTTTGCTCTGTAAAGAACGTGATTCCAACTGGTATGATGACAAGATTGCCAACCATCATTATAAGCATTATTAAGTCCCAGTAAAACCTAAAAGGGAAAAAAAAAAAATCAGAATTGTCAATATGTTCTAAATATATAACCAAACAATTTCATATTGCCTGCTTAAATTTGAAGCTCTTTGGGGCAAATTACCCGTCTTCAGATCTGTCTGCAAATCATCCAAATGCGCTTTTATCATTACATAAATCAGTCAACAATAATGCAGTAAAATCAGTGGTAGTTTTACTTAAATAAGGACTACATGCTTATATCCACATATAGGTGGATAGCTAGGTCTGAAAGTTTAATTTATTTTAATAATGCTGTTTCACATATAAATCATGTGACACGACACATATATAAACATTAAAGACGACAAAAATTATAAACATTACATGATTTTTCTATTTCTTCTTACTAATGATTGACATCTGGGATAAATGCAGGATTGTGACACAGAATTAGTTTATCACTCCATGGCATATCTGAAAGTTAATATGTGGCACTTATTAGATTTCCCCAGCCCCCCTGTCAAAATCTATCAGTGTTGTTACATAAGTAATACTCATACCTGGTGTCAATCACAGCCTATGAATTTCTTTCTTGGCTCTCAAATCTTATCTTAGCAGATAAACTTGCTAAGTGCAAGTAACTGTTCCATCATTAGAATAAAATTATGTACACCCTGAAACAAAATGGAGCATATACACTTACACCCCTCCCTTCAAGATAATGTAGATTTGTGAGTTAAGGGGCCAGAACTTGGTAAAGAATGGTAGGAATCTTTAATGAGTGAGATATAAAGCAATTCACATGAGTTACTTTTAGGTCAACCTAATGGTTAAGAATGAAATTTTATTAGCACAAGCCTTTTGGATGTTTGATATTCAATGCAAGCTGAAACCCAAAAATTTTCTCGAGGGCAACAAAACTGGTTTAATTTATTGAATGTGGGTTACACTAAACTATATGGAGTGTATACTAAACAAATGACCATGCTACAAATGGATGTAAGACATCATTTTGGACTTATTCTAAAGCCACCCTTTCGACATATTGTAAAGTCATCCTGAAATAATAATTAATATTACAGATTACTTTAAGATAGGTGTAGTACTTCAATATTTATATAGGTGCAGAATATAAAATCATGCAACTAACTTGATAAACCATTAAACTGAAAGGCAAAAGTGGAGTTCACAGTAGAATGACCAGGAAGGTCCAGATTTTAAGAATCTGTACTTCATGAAAAGTCTAAAAGAGATTAGGCTCTGTTATCCTTAGAAAGAGCAGACAAAGAATCTTTAAACTGATGTGTAAAACTATAGAAAATGGACCATTACAAGGACTTGTGTTGGATAGTTTGGATAGGGATAGTGCTGACTCAAGCAGGGGTTTGGTCATAATTTTCTATGATTCAATGACTGCACTCGTGGTCCTGGTTGGTGATCTTTGCCCGGAGATTGACAGGGGAAATTGTGCCTTGCTTATCTTACTAGATCTTTCAGCAGCCTTAAGTAGAGTCAACCATGAACTGCTGATAAAGTGTTCATAAGACTTGGTGTGTGTTTTTGGGACAGCTCTATATAGTTCTATTACTTCCTAGCAGGGAAATCTCAGAGAGTGGTGATGAAAAAGTACTCATCGTCCCCTCGGGACCTTTCCTGTGGAGTCCCCCAAGGCTCCATCTTGGCACCCTTTCTGTTCAATGTTTATATGAGGCCTTTGGGAAATACTGTTCAGAGATTTGGAATGAGATGCCACCAGTATGCTGATGACACCCCACTCTACCTCCTCTTTTCTGACCCTGGCCCCTAGAGTTGGATCAACTGAAACTGAATCCAGACAAGACAGAAATAATTGTGGTGGGCAGATCACCTGACATTGTGGCTGGATCACCTAACATTAATGGTCTTGTCATTCAGGTTTGCAGTTTGGAGAGCTCCTGGATCCTCTGCTGCAGTATGTGAATCTTCAGGTGGCAGTGGTAGCTAGAAGTGTCATTTCCCAGCCACCACTGCATCTGGGGAGAAGGTTGCTTTCTTTAAGATTCAGATGTAGCTGCCATAACCCATGCCTTCACAATGGCAAGACTAGATTACTGCAATGATCACTACATGGACCTACCCTTGAAAACCATCCAGAGGCTACAGCTGGTATAAAACAGAAGCCCACCTTCTGATGGGGGTAGGCCACAAGGAGCATATAACTCCACTCCTCCAGCATCTTCACTGGTTTTCAGTAGCTTTCCTGAGCCCTACATACCTAGGGGACCACTTCCTCTCTTAGCCTCATCCCAATCCCTTAGGTAAACCAAGAACAAGCCCCTACAAATACCACTAGTATGTTAAGTCCATGTGGCCAAAAACACGTGAGAAGTTAGCACAGATGCTTCAGAGAAAGGTGCAGGAACTATTGCAGTAGACTTATGGGTTAAACAATCTCCCCAGGTTCTGAATTACCTTTGGTACTATTAATGAGAAACAGGTTGCAAAGTGAAAAAAAAACCAAAGAGATTTCAGGTAGCCAAGGCATTTAATAATACATTTTTTAACTTGACTCCAGGCAGAAAATGCTTACCAAACCTCAGAGCATGGAGAACCTGCAGAGTTGCTAGACAAGTTGCACTGAGCTAAAATGGCCAGCACAATTTGTGATTCTGGCCCCAACAATAATCCAACATGGGACTGCACAAACACATACCACCACAGTAAATTGTGAGTCCTTATCCTGTGCCTAGTAGCAGATTAAGCATAAACCCAATGCAGGTAACCCCACAGGTTACCTGCAATGAGAGGGCAAGTCACTTTGTCCTGCTGCTCCCTGGAATGATACAGAGTAAGTACACATTGCTTCTCCAATACTCTCAAGAGTGGTACCAGAAAACCTTCTCTGCAAATGCCAGACCCCAGAAGTGAGGCAATGAAGCCACCCTGAAGGTATCTCCAACAATCAAGTACCATTGGTGCAAAGGTAAGAGCATTTACCAATTCAAACCATATTTCTCAGTCTGGTCTCTGGTCAATCTGCAATGCTTCTAAAGGATGTGGAATTCACTTTGCAAAATGAACAGCCTTACCTGTAATTCTGTGGAAGTGATAATGGTCCTTGGTGAAGTAACTTTCATAGCAAAGTCACTGCTTTTATTTAAATGCATTGCCTTATTTTACTCTGACTATACATAAATCATAAAGGAGTCTATTTCTAAGCATCCAGAGGGTAACAAGGTGATCAAGAACAAGTCCTCCTTGATCAGTATGATTTTCCTCTATAAAAAGAGACAGACTTTTTGGTTGGGGGAGGCAGAAGGATATATAGCAGTGGATGTAACATACCTCAGCATTAACAAGGCTTCTGACACTGTCCCCCATGACATTCTTATTAGTAAGTTAACATAGTCCAGATGAAAAGTACTGGAAGATGATGTCAGACCAGGCTTGAACCCAGTACTTTGTTCCAACCATCACAGCCACCTACCACAACCCCCCATCCTGCTGTTCCCAAAGGCTGAATAGGCCTACCTAAAGACTTCATCAGTGCCCAACTTGTCAACCACCCCCTGGTACTAAAGTGGCTGGCTCCTGTCACTGGACCCTACACTTCCCCTGTATAAAATCAGACCTATATAAAAAAAATCAGGGAAAGATATAGGAAGTGTCCAGGGGTATAGGTTGTAGCCATGTTGGTCTAAGGACATACACAGACAAGGTTCTTTGGGTGATATTTTTTATTCTGACCAACTTAAATAGTTGGAGAACAATTTTTAAGCAACCTTTCAGGTTCAAAAACCCTTCATCAGGCTAAGGAAGTTTCAGGAGTAGGTGTGTGCTCTTCCTGGATGGAATGAAAAGTAAAGAAGCCAGAGGCTATGCTGGTATGGATAAAAGATAGGCAGTCAGTGAAAATGTAGATTGAGGAGTCAAGGGGGGAGAGACAGGCTGGGTGGGGGGGAGAGAAGGGGGATGAATAGTGGAGAGGTACCTGGGAAGTCAGCTGTCAGGCAGGTTATAATGCGTCATAAATCCAATGTCTATATTTAGTCCGTGACTTTTAGTATCCAGTAGGTTGATGACGTGGAGTTCATAGGCTCGTCTCTGGGAAGTGTTTTGTAGGTTTCCTTTGAGGATCAGGACTGATAGATTGGAGAGAGAGTGGTTTTCTTGTGAGAAATGTGCCCCCACCGGTAATTGGGTATTCCTGTCTTTGATAGATTTCCGGTGTGCGTTCATTCTGGTGCGCAGTTGTTGTTTGGTCTACCCTACGTATGCTCCATCTGGGCATTTGGTGCATTGGATGAGGTATATTACATTTCTGGAGGTGCAGCTGTAAGATCCAGGAATGCTGATGGCTCTGTTGTGGGGTGTAGTAATAGTGGGGGTGGTGGAGACGTGCTGGCAGGTTTTGCATTTCTTGTCCTGGCACGGTCTGGATCCATTTGGTGTGTTCTGGGCCTGAGGAAGTTTGCTTCTGGTGATGAGGTTGGTGAGGTTCGGGGCTTGTTTGAAAGCTAGGATGGGTGGCTCTGGGAAGATCTCTTTAAGAACAGGGTCTTTTTCTAGTATGGGTTGCAATTATTTGAGGATTTTCCATATGGATTCGAGGGAGGGGTGATATGTCATAACCAGCAGTGTGCAGTTTGTGGGCTTTTTCTTCTGTACTACAGCAGTTCTTCACGTGGTATCCGGGTGGCTCTTTCAAAGGTGTGATCTACCTCTCTGAAGAAGTGTCCTTGTTGGGTGAAAGCCTTTTTAAGATAGGTGCGGTGGCAATCCCAGGTGTTCTCTTCAGTGCAAATTCGGTGGTATCTGAGGGCTTGGCTGTATATCACAGCTTTTTTGGTGTGTTTAGGGTGATTGCTGGTCCTGTGCAGATATGTATGTTGGTCTATGGGTTTCTTGTCCAAGCACTCTTTTTGATCCTAGAATGCACTGTTTTAAACTCTGGTTGTTTCTTGACCTCCTGGTTCTCCAACTTCACTTACTTGTAGGCTTCGCTCCCCTCTTGATCTCCTGGTTCACTGACTCAGCTCACTTATGGAACTTGTTTGCCTTTCGACTCCCTGCCTTTCTGATCTAGCTCATTGCTAGATTCTGTTGCTCATTCTAACTCCAGCTTTTACAACAATTGAGTAGCCTTGATCCTGATTGCCACCCAGGTCTGGCTGCCTATGTCCTGGTACTGATAGCTATCTATATAACTTGTTAGATTATCATGCTCAAACAGCAGTCAATGGCTCAATGTCCACTTGGGGGAAGGTATCAAGTCGGTTTGTCTTGTGTCTGGTAATGTTTAAAATCTTCATTAATGATTTGGAAGGTTAGGTTGAGTGCACAGTTAGGAAATTTACAGATGACATCAAGCAAGCAGACTTGCAGACACTCTAAAGGATATATATGAATACACAGTAGAAAGTGAGAAAGCTGAAGTCATTATCTGTTCTTCATACTAGAAATGCTAAACACACATACTACAGAAGAATGCAAGTAAGTTTAAAACAGGAAATAGTCATATGTCCCTAACTCAATAAACTGACTCTAAGGCATCCAAGTACTTTTAAAGCTGAATAATCTGATGAGAAATTTCACACTGAAGATGTTTTATTGAAAAAGGCCAGTTTATTGACCCTGAAATGTTTTGTTTGAGACATCTTAGTGACCATATCTACACAAGATGCTGACTACACAGTTGTTACTGTGTAGTCATTTAGTACTTGCATACACAAATACTAAATGACAGCACAGCAACTGGTGTTAGTGCACAGTAGCATCCCAAATGGCGTTTTTGGTGATGCTGACTGCACAGTAGTTCATTACTACTGTGCAATAGAGCTGTACAAAGCTTTGGTCAATGGTTTGATTGGGTAGAGATTCGGCCCAATTCGGTGGCTGTATCTCCAAATCTGAAATCGAATCAGGATACCCATTAAATATCTCTGAATCGAATCGGAACCCTCCGAATCGATTCGGAAAGATTTGGAGATTTGGACATAGACACAGCTTTAAATGTTTTTTCTACATACCTCAAGATATCAGACGGCTCATGAATGCTGCAATGGTGGGGCAGATGGAATGTCCCATAGCAGTGTGGGGGGCTCCCCAGCGCGCTCAGCAGCAGACCTGGAAGTGGACCAGAAGCACTTCCAGTCCACTTCCGGGTCTGCTGGGGAGTGTGCAGGCACCCCCCCCCCACTCAGCGACCGGTGCCTCCTGGGTCTGGGGGGGGCATCTGGGGTCCCCCTGTGGCTGATCGCAGAGCCAGGGGGGCCTGGGAGGGCCCCCCGCGTGTTCTCTGGTGGACCCAGAAGTGGATCAGAAGTACCTTCGGTCCACTTCTGGGTTTGCCACTGAGCATGCGGGAGGAGAGGCTGCTCCTGTGGGACGCTCCATCTGTCCCAGCATTGTAGCATTCACGAATCATGCCTCATACCACAAGGTATGTAGAAAAAACATTTAAAGGTGTGTCTATGGCCGAATTGCCGATTCTCTGAATCAGCATCGAATCTTCCGATTCGGATTTGGCCAAATCAACTCGGAGACAGTTATCTGAATCAACTATTCAAATCACTGTCCCTGATTTGGGCTGAATCCAAATCGAATATGACCCATTTCACACGTCTACTGCGTACTAGTGTCGCATCATGCTTCATGTCATGCAATGCTACTGTGCTGTATGTAGTAATGAGCTACTGCGCAGTCAGCGTCTAGTGTAGCTGCAGCCAGTTTCAACAAGCTTTCATTTGTAAAACTTTCTAGTTAGAAAGCTTGTCTGCTTCAGAGCTACCAACTCTGTTATCTTTTGGCTCAAGAAGCTTGCACATGCTGGGTCAGTTCCAAAAGTTGACATCCAGACAGGCCCCAGCAGCTGTTCAATTAAACTGATTTTCTTGTTCATTTAATTGAAAATGCTAGCAAGAGATCTTTTACTCACTGGAAATAAGGAAAAAATTAGAAATCAGAACCCCCTCCCCACACCCCAAGGTTCTAATTCTGAAGTTATCTGCTTGAAGTTAAGAAAATATATCCCTAAAATACATGGATATTTTTCTTCCATCTTTAAAATAGTAATGACAACTCTTATCTGGAATTAAAGTAGTAGCTCATGGAGGCAGTGAAATAATTCATCCAACAAAAAATGTTGCTCTCCTCAAAGACCAATTATGATTTTATCAAATTAGTTTATATGATATTATACAATACGTTCTCAGAGACTTTGTTTACTTTCTATATAGTATTCAACATTGGTAATCTGAGATGTATGGATCAGTTGTGAATAAACATGCAAATCTGATGAGCAACTTCTAGCTGACAGCTCACTGAAGTCAGTGACAGATTATGCAATCCCTTCAGCTGACTTTGATCAGGGCCATCATCAAGTTACTAGCATGAATGCTTCACAAATATAAATGCTATGTAAGCAATCATAGGAATGCCCCTGGAAAGTGAACATCAAAACACATGAAAATGGAATATTTTACAGTAAATCTATCCTTCATTACATATTTGTAATACTAATTATTTGCAGTAGTATGGAGGTGTTGTTGCAGTGTATGAGGCCAGGGTTTTTTTTTATGATGCCTTTTATTGGTGCCGAAACTGAAGATGCAATAATCTGGTAGGGTTTTGTCATGTGAAAGCTCATGCCCAGCTAGGCTAATGAAGGTATTTAGATTCAGATGTCAAGTACCACAACTAACATGCCCATAAAGTCAGTGACAGTGTGGCACAGGAACAAAGTCTTCCTGATATTTATCCCTTTCACTCTAACTGCTAGGATACAATACCTCTTATGAGGTAGCTTCTTCCTGTTTTACTTGGTTGTGTACAAATAAGAAAAAAAAACCCCAAAAGCTCAAGTCTAATACTGAATTATCACTATTTACAGTTTCCTAATTGACAGCCAATTTATACAGAGAATACTTGAGAGAAAAGCACTCCCTACTGTCACATTAGAATGTCCAATTTACAAACATTCAAAACTGTTAGAGACATGTATTTCATCTACAAATATTCTGGTTTCTCATTAGAATGCATGCATTAATTACAAATTTTGTCTTAAAAAAATTCTAAGGAATTGCACATTTAGCTGGAACCCACATTCAGAAGTAACCTAAAAAGATAAAGTTAGAAACTGCTTTTCACAATTATTGCCAACAAAAAACACACTGTAAAAAAGGAACTGCATGCACAAAGAGAACTAAAACATTCGTAATGATTTGTTATCCACTTCCATATAAAGGTTGTTATTCTTTAAAACCTTTGTAGCTATTAAACTTGCCAGTATACAAAGAAAAAAATAGTTCATTTCAGAATTCCACAAGTTAGGATCGTTATAACTTATCCAAGCCCCCTCCCCCCCATATCACCACCATTTTACCATTCCATTTCTGCTAAAGGTGGGGAGGGAGGGAGTGTGGATAAATGTGCTCTGTTTATTCTCAGAGCAGGCATGGTACAGAAAGCAATAATGGAAGTTATCCCGCAGCCATCATCAACATGTCTGACTCATGTTTTAACAAAACCACTCCAATGCTTTGATTAGTTCCCTTTCAATCCTTGCTGCATCTGCCAACAAATTTGTTTAGCCAAAACAGTAATTTTTATTATGTGAACATTTGTCTTCAAGGAAGAATAACTAGAACCAGCAACTCATTTCACACAAACCAAAGCTCCGTAAGATGTTGAGTATTTTGGTTGCTACTGAATTTGGTTGAATTTGAATTTGAGATCTAAAAATCAAGCTCCCTATAGCAATATAAATTGTCTATCATTTACCTGAGTTGGTAAACAAGCAGGGACATGAGATCTATTTTGGAAGGATGTGATATAACAGAAACCTACTGCATGGAAGACTTGCCAATCTCACACTAATGGAAAATGGGAAAATATTTCCACAAACTGGATGCAAAAAACAAGTTCTCACTAGGTCAGACTAGAAAAGGCCTTTGATGGATTTTTTTGTCTCTCTCTGAAGCATGGTTCATGGTTTTGTCCAATTAATTCTATGATGAATCCATGTACCTGTATTGATTGCTTTAAGGAACAGGGGAGAGCCAAACCATAGGGGTGAATACATTACATCATCTACATCTCAGTTGAATTTTTTTATATAGCAAATACAGTAACATAGAGCAAAAAAGGATTTCTTGTTTCCATTAAGTCCAGGCCCCTACACTTGTAGGCAATCATGAAATAAATGTTTGTATAAGACTCCATAAGAAAATCTGTCCATCCTCCTGTATCCTGCAGCTACAGGGCATTAGCAAAACAACTAGGTAAGGAAATCATTAAGTAATATATGTTCAGATTGTTGTATACAAATCCTATCATTCATATCCTAAAACTAAAAGGGCTAATGCTTGAAATACAATTTAAAAGTACTGGAACTGGACTAAGAAAATATAAATTCATTGAAATACTGAAAGGCCCATTCGTGATCAATATGCTACGTTCCTGATGAATTCTATCTTTCTTTGAGACTGAACTATTTCAAACAAGAAAAATACACTAAAAATGTAGAATTTCATAACTGTGTTTTTCTTCCAATTTGCTTTTTAAAAAAATCCAAAATAAAAAAGAAACCACTTTACAGCAAAGAAGAAATGTGCTAATTTTCAGCCTGAAAGCTAAAAGATTGATAAAGCTATAAGTTTCTCAAAAGAACCTGCACGAATGAGAAAAACTCATTCAACTTTAACTATAGGCTTTGTTACACGCTCAACCTATAAATATTTATCAGAAAAAAAAAATATAAAGAGAATTATTTAACAATATACTTCTCCACCAGCAAGCTCTATATTGTGGTTGAGTGTTTTGTTCTCTGCTATCGACTTTGAAGTCTCTTGGTACAAAAATGGTTTCTCTCTGATCTTTGAGAGTTCAAACAAAGTATTCCCTATTCCTTAATGACTTTGCACAGCACGAGTGCTGTTTCTTTACATAATCCACACAAAGTATAGGTTAAGGGTGATGAAGAAAAAAGTGTTTCCCTGAAAGTAAAGTTGCCTATAGCAGTAACCACAGATAAGCTGTTCTTAAATAAGCACTCAAAGAAATTTCAGTCACAGGCCTATGATCTGAGACCACAAACAGCATTTTATTTTGATAAACTTAAAAAACAAGAATTCTTCCTTAACTTGGTGATCAAAAAAAAAAGAATTAAAGTTCTATTCAGAATGTCACAAATTCAATTGACTAATTTTAACAAATAGATTTTCATCTGTCAGCACAAGACATTTTACTTGAGATAAAACACTTTAATGACAATTTCAAACACAAATATTCCTTAAGATGTCTAGTTAAATTTTAAATGAGACAATGTTAAATTTCCTTTAGTTTATACAACTAAGTTTGATTGTCATATATGAACAATTTAAACAGGCTGACTAGAATTTAAGTAAAAGCCCTATAATAACTGGAATAGCCAATTCGATGTTAATTATTCATAGATGAGGAATGGGAAGAAACAAACCTAAGTATTTTGCTAATATGACAAAAAGAATCTCTAAACAACTGAAAAAGATACCCCCAAATTGGAAATCCATTTTGAATATGGAAAGAAAGAAACTCTTAAGAGAAAAAAAGTGCATCCACACTATTAACACAAAACAGATGTTTTCCCTTGAGGTATCAGAAATGCCTGAAACACAAGAGTAATTGTTTGTTGTTGCTCCAGCTGCTCACAACCCCCCCTCCACTCCACCAGCTGTGGCTGCTCACCACTTCCCCCCCACCCCTGCCCACTGGCTCCAGCCTTCTTCACCCCCCAGGACCCTTAGGGATGGCTCTGGTTGTTGCTGTTGCTTTTTTGTTTGCTTGTTTTCTTTTTTAATTCACTACAATCTTAGTCTTATTAAAAGGGGGCTTTAGGAAACTACAGGCCAGAATGTCAAAGGTATATAGGCACCTAGCACTTTAAAGGCATGTAGTGCCAAACTCCCACTGATCTCAAGGAAGTGAGATACCTTTAAGGATCTCGGCCCTGCCCTTTATTGATCTTATAGGGAGTTATGCACAAAACAATTGCCTCAAGAATGAAGCCTCAAGAAGTTGTCCCGAGTTGCCTCACTACAAGGGATTTTTCAGGAAGTCTTGGGACCCTCTAGGTTAGCTAGGCATTAAATGTACCTTAGATACCTAAATACATTTCTAGATCTGGGATGCTGTGCCTATGTCTACCTTAGGTACATAAATACCTAAAATACCAGTCTCTGGGTACCTAAACTCTGGCTGATGTACATAAAATAACTTTGGAAAATGGGACTTAGTTCCTAGAGCTAATTTTACAATGGTACCTGTGTGTCTATGTACACAGAAGAACACACCAGGATTTAAAACAAGTGTCTAAGTTGGCGAAGTCCCCAGTGCCCAGATTTCACCAATAATAAATGGCAATAGCAGCAACTCCATCTGAAAATCAAAAAAGAGATTCAAAAGCATCATTTAATTTCAGGCTCCCTCCCAATTCAAAATAATTATTGTATTTGAAAGGTTTATTGAAAGAAAAATAGATCATATGTTTTCAAAGTCAACTATAGGGATGATGGAGGGAAAAGCTCTCCTTAAATATGTGCTGTTCAGTAATTTTGGAAACAGAAGCTTTGATTATGGTGTAAATCCAGTGCCCACACTGAAGGCTGCATTTTGGCAGGACCTAGTAGAATTAAATCTGAAACAAGCACAAAGTCTATAAAAGCCATATGTTAGTGACCATAAGAGGAGCATCTGCTACTATTTTAACAAAGTTCATTGTACATTTTCCACCTAGACCCTTTCAGCTTTCTAGGACCGCTGTGGATTCTACAATGCCTTTGGCTCTTTCTTCTTGAACCAATATTCCACCCTGCAAAGAGCCACAGGGAGGGAAGAAGAATAGGTTGATACAAGCCTTCTATACCTCTTAGTACTTCTCCTTGCACAATCTAGCCTATATTGTAAAGGAAGCTTAAAAGGCTTAGTGGCAAACTTAGGATAAGTTATGATTTCAGAACAGTCCCAAAGGATTATTAAAAAGCAACACACCCAAAGGAATATTTAGTATATCTACATAGCATTCAAAAGTCCTTCATTAAAAGAAAAATCATCTACAATCAGGGGTGATGCACTAGTGCACTTGCACCCTCCTTTGATTCGTGCTTCATCCAAAGTTTAAAGCCGGCTGCCATCAGAGGCAGTAGTAACTATGAGGGAGTCAATTGACTGCATGGTTCATTATAATTTGCTTAAATTCCTTCAAAACTCTTCATTCCACGTGTATCAATGACACATTTTCCTCTTAAATGGTTTTAAATGGTTTCGCTACTGTAGTTACCCTTTCTTTTGCAATGCCCTGTCTGTTGCTGCTCCCAGTGATGTAGCTCCCAGTTAACATTCCTGAAGACTGTTTCTTAACTCTGGCTAAAAACATGGACTCACGTGAACTCAGGTGTGGAAATATAAATTCAGGTGAACATTAGCTCAGCTGTGGAAATCACTTTCAATGAAGCATTGTAAGAAATGCCAAGAAACTAAACAAGGCTTGATTTTGTTTTATGAATATGAAAAAGACATGCACTTAACTGTAATAATTCCAGGCCTTATGAAAAACACCTTCTGATTATTTTGCCTATTTTATTGTTTTATGTATTATATATGATATGGCAAATTAATGCACATTCCAATAAAGTTTGGGGGGCGGGGGGTTGGGGGGGTTGTTGATTTTTTTTCTTTGCTTCAATATTAAATTGAATATTCAGGCTCATACATATTATTGAAGCTTCTGGTTTCTTTTTAACTAAAAAAAAAAAATAAATGTATTGTGTGTTATATGTGATGATGTACTACACCATCTTTACCACTCTGTCTTTTCAAAATCTTAGATCCACCCATATCTACAATCAAGAGAAACCTGTAAACAAATTGTGGAACCAAACAGGGACAGCTATTTCAGGAGACCTAAGGATTACCAGGATAAGAAACAAGAATAGGAAACACTGTTTTACATACATTTTATCTTGAAATTGAGGGGTTGGGTGAGCAGAAAAGTTATAGCCGACATCCATAAATGATTTGCTGGAAAGCCCTAGAATGTTTTACTATATTCTGACTAATTTCCCGGATAAAACATTGGAGGCATTTCAGTCATAATTTAAAGTTCAAGTTTTTTGCAGCATATTCTACAGCTGTACAACTCTAGAATGTATTTGGCTTTATCATTCTATAAAGTTTGTTATTAGTCTTTCTGAATACAGGATTCAAATCTAATTACAGTAATAAATCCCTCATTCACCTTAGATATATAAAGAGACAGATATAACTGTACCTCTTTTTGGACTGATTATCAATATGGAAAAGGAACTGATAGAAAAGTAACTTAAAGTCCTATGGTAATTCAAGAAGCACCTGTAATACAAAATGATGCAGAACAGTCCCTCTGAAAATTCACTGAAAGAACGGATACAATTAAAATCTAATAACTTGGGTGCTTGCAAGAATAAGTAATTTAGTTCTCACTTGTCTTACAAATGCAACTTTTACTATCTCCTGCCGTCAAGCCTTTCTATATTTTGACCTCTTTTTAAAGAAAGAAGTATGAACCTGTTGCTTTAATAAAATGAGTGTTCATGCTTGAATACTTTTCTGTGTTTTGCATCCATGTCCATTTATTTCTTCTATGATGCTGGAGCAGAGATATAACTGAGCAATTAAGCAAACAGCATAAGGCAGTGGCAGGCTGCAGAGTCAGTGGTGTGCTGGCACCTGGGGTAGTAGCTTGAGTTAACATTTTCAGCTGTGTTGTTTCCTTTCATTGTCCACAGTCCTATTATGACCTTTCTAGATAACTTTCATTTGGACCTATGTTTCCTATGTGTTTGTTAACCATCTAAATTTGCTCTGTTTCACAAATCTAATCAAAGTTGAAAGTACACCAAAGCAATATTCACCAGCGTTGGAGGCATTCAAGTACAGATGCGTGTTTGCATCGTTCTTAATATAGTGGGATGGGGGGAAGAATAGATTCTAGAAGCTTTTTTGACTATAAGTCCTAAATTGACTGAGAGTTGAGAAAGAAGCATCAGAGTTTGAACACTTCACTATGGTGACAGAAACAAAATCTGTAGATCTATGTGCATGATTCAGTCTCAGGTCTGAATCCTCAAAAGCACCAAGGACTTGCATTAGAGACTGTCCGCATACTTAAAAGTTTAGTATGTACGTCTCTACTGGCAAGACCAGTGGAACAAAATAACTTCTAAAAGGGGTCAAAATAGACCCACTTCTGCTGAAAATTGTATGTGTAATGAATCTCTCTCTCTCTTTTTTTTTTTTAAATATAAAAAAAAGCAAAAAACCCTAACCCCATGAAAGGCAAAACAATCCGACTTGACCATCATTCTCCAGGTTAAACCCCTTCTTTGCGCTCTGCTTTAACTGTCACTGCTCTCATACAAGGAGCACCTACCATATTTTGGAACAAGCGAAGCAAGCTATCATAACAAGAATCCCTTTCAGTATATAGTTTTTGTGATATAATTCTAATGTTTAGGATACGCATAGAAAATACAGCAGGTGGCCTGAATTCTATTAGACTATCATGAAACAACTTACTGGTTTGACATTTTTATTGGAAAAAAAACTACTACATAAGTTAGGTAGAAGTTATACAATAGAAGGACAATTTGAGTCCAGCTAAAAAGTTCTAATTACTACCAAGAATTTCACCAGCACAAATGAGAGCAGAATTTGACCATAAATTACTTAAATATGGAAAATGAACATAAAGATTTCTGTGGAAAAAAGAATAAACATTTTCTGAAAACAGGTCCATTTCGGGTTTATTCTGGTTGCACCAGGGACAAAGGTAATAATGTCATTTATTTATTTCACCCATAGCCATAAGACACAGAGCAGCTTCCAATAAAAACAAATAACCCAGAGAGGATTCCTCAAGTAACACCCCAAAACCCCAAGAATTCCAACTTCCCCACTTTCCTCAACTACCACCTTCCTGCACAAGCCCCCACACAAGCAAACCTTCCCATCAATTCCAACCACCTCCCGGACACCACTCATATCAAGATGCAGGATACAAGAATCTCCTTCTACCCCTCCACGCTCCCCACCTACTCACCCCACCCCCCCCAACTAATCCCTATGGCAGAACCAGCTCCGCTATTATCCCCTTTGAGCCTACAGCCCCATCACCCCTTCAAAGCTGTAGCTTTCAGGACCCTCCCCCCCAAAAAACACTTAACTCCTTTCCTTCCCCCAACAAAACACAAACACAAATTCCCCAATACTAACAAAAAAAAAAAAAATGAATATCTTCAGTCTTCACCTCAGGCACTGCCAAAGGGTACTCTTCTAGCTGCAGGTGCCCAGGGAGAACTGCTGACTTTATAGGGCCTGCAGGCTTGGCCAGATCCTTCTCCCCCACTTCAGATAGCCACAATGAGGATTGACTTGGGCCCCAACTCTCCAACAGAAGGAAGGTGGATGGGGAGAGTAAGTGATAGTACAGTTCTTCAGCATAAGGAGACCCATTGGCTTTGCAGGGCCTGCAGGCTGTCTTGGTCCTTCCCCTCTTCTCTTCCGTATTATGATTATGAACCAGGAAGCAGTTCTATTTCAAAATATTAGAAGCTTGTTTGACTTCATGGATTTTTACTATAATCACTCTCTTAACAGATTTTTCTTCTGTAGAAGCTAAATGCTGTCGTCCTTCAGGTAACACTGACATTGACTCAGGCTGAAACAATTTTTGGTCATTAACATACCTTGCTATATGTCTACAATGAGCCCTCCAATAATTAGGATACACTGATACACTTCAGTTTTTTAAATTAATCAAGCCTCTGGGAAAGAACCAAGGAAACAGATAGCTAAAGGACTTTCAAGCAATTAAGTACAGTACAGTTAGGTTAAAAATTAAACATTGCAAAGTAGGTTAAGAGTTTCCTCTCCTAAAAGTTGCATGTTGATAGATCAGAATGCTCCCAAGTGCTTAGTATGATTGAAAGCAGGGGAAAAAAGGACATTGCTTGATAAGTTTGTGCTTCAGCAAAGAAGGTAAATGTTTACCACTGTTGTAATTCCACATTTCATCATATTTAAACTTACCATTTCTACAGCAGTGTCCATCCAAGACTCTCAGTTCCTAAGCATTTATTAGGCTTCAAAAATTCCCTTGTAAACAAGATTTACATTTTGTTTTTGCAAGGTAAACTGAGAAACAGAAATGTAAAGCCTCAGATTTTCTAACCGATCCAAACTGGGCACTGAGAAACCTATCCAAACTGGGCATTGTGACAGGATTCACCTCTACAAGACGGTCACTGCTGCTATTCTGACCCTGTTCTGCCCTGCTGGTGTCTTGGGCCACCACCCTATGCTAGCCTGCTACACCTTGATGCATGGGCAACTGGTGCCTCCTGAGTCTGGGGAGGCATCAGTGGGGCACAACTGGGGAGGGGGGTCCCCCAGGGGCCAGCTGGCACTGGGAGTCCCTCAGCAGCCAGCCCTTCTGCCACTAATGTGCCTCCAGCGGAGCCAGTTTGGGCCTGGG
Organism: Alligator sinensis; assembly: GCF_000455745.1. Lineage (NCBI taxonomy): Eukaryota > Metazoa > Chordata > Crocodylia > Alligatoridae > Alligator > Alligator sinensis. Next base: position 530,983 of record NW_005841877.1, read on the forward strand.
GGGGGGCACTAGTGCTCTCTATGCTTCCCTACCAGCCAGAGCACACGTTGTTGGGGAGGCACCAGTGCTCTCAGGGGGGGCATGTACCCCGCTGTGCCCCCCCCCAACCACGCATCACCTATGCCTTGATGTCTAAACAAGAAATATGGGAGGTTGTCCTAGAGACCAGAGTAAGCCTTAGGTACTTCAGTCTGCTTTGCTTATCCCTGAGCAGTGTGTTCTGTTCCCAATCCCTGCCTGAGCAAGGCATTACTCTTTTGTCTTCTCTCTCTCTCATTGACAGGGCCCATGGACTCTGCCTCACTCTCCTTTTCTCTGGGTCTAGGCTTGTCAGCCCTGTCTCAATGTCATGGGACCTAGACCCTGTAGCTAATCCTCCATGTCTAGCAGGTACCACTTGCATGCTGCTAGCACCAACCATCATCCTGCTGACCCCAATTGCCATAGGGGAAGTAATTATGGCCTCCACAGCTACACCTGTGCCCCACAGATCTTTCCTCAACAAACTTCCCCAGAGCTCCTAGCCCTGTTTGAGCAGCAGTCCTCCAGGCACCTGTTTGTCCTTTCTACCCACCAGACCTCTGGTCCTAGCAGGTCTCTATCTATTTACTGGACTCCTAGCCCTGTCTCAACTTCTACTCATACAATCCACCAGGTCCTGGATCTTTGCAGGGCTTTCTTTCTAGGCTGAAGCCCCTTTTGTGCTTACTCATTGGGCCCCTGGCCCTGTCTCAGCTTCAGCCTGTGCAGCCTATGGGGTCCAGACCCTTATAAGGTTTTCTCTTGGCTTCAGCCCCTAAACCACTTGTCTTTGTCCCACATTGCCCACTGGGACCTAGACCCTTGCAGCTTTAGCCTACCAGGAATGGAGTACCTCCCAACCCTACCCATGGCCTCCAAACCATCCCAACCTTCCAGGCTAGGGACAGAAGTTACACATAAACCAGTTTAAGTGATCCAAAACTAATTTAAACCTGTAACAGAACAGCAGCTCAATGCACATAAACCAGTTTCAAAATGACTGAAAATGGGTTAAGACAAACCTGGTTGAATGTAGTATCAGACTTAACTGATTTGGGTCAAACCAGTTTATGGAGCTTCTGCCCCAGACCCTTTCCTGGCTCAAGTTAAATCACAGCCTCCCATCATCCCAGCATGCTTTCCAGCCCTGGGCTGGGCTGTGCCATCTGCTCCACAGAGCAGGGCTGGTTCTGCCCCCCTGATCTCTAGCTGGAGCCATGAGAGCTGGCTGACAAGGGGGTGAGGGAGAGGATAAGCCCGGATGGGGTTGCAGCCCAGTCCACAGCGGGGTAGTGTCCCCCCCAGGAAAGCTCCGGCTGGGGGCTGGGGCCAGGGAGGGTGGTTACACACCACTTCCCCTGTTCAAAATGTACTGCTGGCTGCAACTGTGGACTACAAATCCCCAAGGCACCTGGATGCAGTAAAAGGAAATTATGAGAAATCCTGCAGTGTCCTTGTGCTGTAATTTTGGACTGCAAATCCCAGAGACCTTGAGGGCAGCAGGAAGAAGTGAACATACAACCAGAGAGCAATGCTCTTGCACCCCCAGCTTTTAGCCTGAGCCACTGCGGGTATATGGATGCAATTTCTGAAGCAAAGGTAAATGTCTTTTCACTTCTGTTTCAGTTTAATCTGTGTAGTTTAAACTAACCCGCAAACACTGAATCCATTTAGCCTCGGGCTTTTTGACTGTCTGTACTCCAGTCAAAACATAAACACCTAACACAAAACCACTTGGGAGGTATTCAGCATCTCCTTCCTCCTTAGGATCAGGGCAAGTCTTAGCCTGTAGTCCTGGGCTAGGCTTATCTCCTTCCCCTCCCCATCTATGATCTCCTGACCTCTGGTCCAGTCGAGCTCAGGGGTTTCTCTTTTCCCCAATAAGCAGTTTATTGCTCTGGCCTGCTTCTGCCCTGCTACCTATCTCTCCTACCAACTGGGTTATTGCTTTGCAGCTAGCCTCCCTGCACCATTACACTTGCTCACTTCTAGTAGTAGGGGCAGAGGTCCACTGCTACAAGCACTCAGAAATCAAGCTATTCAAAATAGAGAAAAGAGTGAGCTTAAGCATATTGCCACAGATCACAGAAGTCACAAGGCCTCAAGAATCTTGGCTTTCAGTTCTGTGCCATGCATTCACACAATACATTAAGTTCCATTTCCTTCCACATATTCACTTCTAAGCTACCTTTATAAAAGAAAAAACAAGAACAAGGCTCTCCTGAAGTAGACAATGATTTTGCTTAATGTTACTGGCCAACAGTTAGTACAGTAAAAATCTGACAGATAGCTTTCACCTTATGTAACTGGCATCTTTTATTCCCAGCCCAAATATTCTGCTCAGTTTACAACATATATATTAGAAAATAAATAAATAAAAGTAACTCTACTACATTGTATTCAAAACTAACCATAAAGTAGCAAAGGATAGAAAACATGCTTTGATTAATTTACCTACTGCGGAGCAAATTTAAAAAAAACTCAAAAACATCACTTTTTAGAAGCCAAAAGAAAACAGTAGAGATGGGAAAGAATTTGTATTAGTCATATACACATACTCTTAAACATTGCAGAAAAAGTCTTATTGATACACACATTGCCACTTATTTAGCTAGCTTAATATTGAAAGGTTAAACCATTTTGCAGAAGCACAAAAATTGTTGTATCCTTCTTCACTGGTGCTCCAGAATGATAATGCAAAAATGTAACTGAAAGTAAAATGTTTCAGTTCGTGGAAGGATCTTCTCTGGGGGGTAAGGCAGGACAGTGGGTTTGGTGAGGGGAAGAAGTTTCTTGTATCTGGACATGGGATTGATGGCAGGGGTTACTTGTGTGGGGTTTCAGGCAGGTTAGGGTATGGTGGGGGAGAGCCACAGAGGGTGCAGTGGCATGGCTGCACCTCTCTTTCAGACTGGACTACATTGCAGGAGCTTACAAGGACTTCTTTAAATCCCCAAAGCAGGGAAGCATTCCCCTCCATGCTCAAAGGCACATCCCCTCTGCTCCCCTTCCCCTTCTTCCCCACCTGTTGCTGCTGCTTTCGCCACTGTCCTGGGCATGGAGGAAGATTCAAAATTGCTCCAGACTGCTCTTTTTAAAGTACCCACAGGATCCTGCAATGGTCTGCCAACACTGGTGTTTAGGGTGAAAGGGGGAAAGAGGTTGTGCACCGGGGGGGGAAAGCCACCCCCTGCAGCACATATGGCTGTTCCCCGCCACCCTTTTGCCAAATCTTAAATCTACGCACAATTGTAGCTATCAGGTTTTGTAGTGCTTATTGGGTAATCTTGTTTGTGAGTTGTTTGCTTATTGCAAGCTTCTCTGAGACTTCTGGATAGAGTATGGTACAACTCTAAGAAACAAATAAAAAGAAGAATTAAGAGTTTTACAGTGTCCCCTTCTCTTTCAGACAGAGTTCTTTCTATGCTACAGTAAAATATATTGTTGGACCTAAATTATCTATACCGTGATATTTGTTATATGTTTTGTAAACTGAGAACACTCTCCTATCCACAAAAAGAAGAGGGGAAATAATAGTATTCCAGAACACTGCATATCATCATTCTGGAGAAAAAAAAATGTAATGAATGGAATTTTATTCTAGGGCAACAGTGGCTACAATAAGGCTCTAGTGAAATCTTATAAATGTGCTTGGGCTGAAGCTTGCATTCTAGTTTTATCTTCTACCATAAGGATGGCATATCAGTAAAAATGAAATATTTTTTTCTAACTAATAAAGACAATCCTTTCCAGAGCCTCTGGGAAATGTGAGCTGGCTGCACAGCTTTTGGTCAGTGAAGCATGCTCCCCCTTGCATATCGCATATGCTCTGCTGATGCTGGTGAGGTAGTTGGGGTATGAGACCACGGCTCTCCCCCTCCTGGAACACCAAAAATACAACACAAAAAAATGCTTGCAACTGTTATTGAGATTCCTAAAGACATACATTGTTACCTGACTTTAAGCACCAAATTTGATAATAAACTAGTTATGATACAAACTAACAGGGATTACTCGGATTACATTGGATTGAATATCATTAATAAAACAATAAAAATCAAGTCTGAGAGAGACTTACTAGGTCTTCATTCCCAACATCAAGACAAGTTTTATTCCCTATAGGATATTTTCCATTTGTCTACACATGCTTTTATGTGCGCTTAAACTTAATGCACATTTGCATAAATTTAGGTGTGCATCTAAATGTGTACACACTAAGGCGCTAACACGGGTGTGTGGACCAATTTGGGGCTAAAGTTAGTTCCAAGTCAATGGACATGCTGCATTAAAGTGCATTAGTGAGTCTGCATGTTCGCTATTGCAACTTAGCTATTCACACATCAATCTGATACCTGCTTTATGCAAGTATCAAATGAAGGCTCGAATAACCTTAAAAAAAAAAAAAAAATCTCACCATTTTAAGGTGCATTAAGGGAATACACATATAGACATGTGCCTTAAATTGGGCTAATGCACATTAAATGTGCATATACAGATGTGCCCCCAATCTAGTTTGAAATGGCTAAAGTTATGGGGCTTCTAATTCACTTCAGAAACTATTCTAAAGCTTAATAGAACATGCTGTCAGGAATAGTTCCCACATACTAAGGAAATGAACTAGTAAAATATAATAAGGCTGCAAATTTGTCATGTTGGCTTTTAGCAACTAAAATAGGATGATGAAAGTGAAAGAAAAAAAGAGTGCCAAAAGATGAGGAAATAAGTAAACAAAATGTCATTAATATCCTATATTTTCCATAAGCATAAATGAAAGAGTTCATGTGCCACAGTGAGTCTTATTCATAAGACTTGCTATCATAACATTAAAAAAGGCTTAAAGGACATTTCTAGTAAATTAAAACAAACTACACAGGTTTTGTGGCATTTATGAATGGCAACATAAAAATCAGAGTTTTAAGAAGTAAATATTAGTATTCAACTCAAAATTATGAGACTTGCATAGAGAATGTGACACTATAGGCTCTAAAAATACAAAAACCAAAACCACACAAATACAATGGATGTATAGTGAGTATATAGTGAGGCCTGAAGCAAGGTGCCTCCAGCATACAGTTATGTCAAACATAGGCCATGCCATTATTATAGCCACTAGAAAACAGAATTACTGACATATTTGAAAAAGAGACAGACATTATTGCCAATGAAATTAATCCTCCAACCCTCCTACCTTCGCTTATAAAACCTATATGTAAAATATTTCATAGATCTGGTAAACATTTGTTGCATCCCTGATTCGAAAGGTTCTATCTGCGATACAGAGGGACAGGCTCAAGGCTTACCCTAAATTGCTTTAAATATGTATTTTTAGTTATACCAAGTAAAGGAAGTGACAAACAGTTACATGGGACAAGGAAATACAGGAGCTAAATCAAGAAGTACATGATAGAAGAATATATGCAAGCTGCACAGATAAGATACTACATTTCTCACATAGAAGCAATTGTCTGTACATTTTCAACACTTACTTAATAAAAGGAAGAATTGGAACTTAATGCAAATATATCATTAACATAATATCCCTCCATTTTGGATTTTCAAGGGGTTCATTGATTGACACACAGTCTTACGAGCAAAATTTTCTACTAACATTTTCCGAACAAACAGAACTGTTTCATTTTCAGTTCACACTGAAACATCTTTCTGGAAATATCTGGATGCAAGACACTTTATACATATCATCATGCCTTGTTCCAGGATTAAAAGATAAGCTATAGTTTTAGAGCATTTATTTATAATTAACCATTGAAAAAGCTTATATTCTATATCTAAAATGTATATGTAATCACTATATTGTTCAGTATCAGTTTTAATTTAAATTTTTGATCTGGCACATCATTATCACATGCTAAGCCCCACAGATTTATGCTGAAGTTTTAAGATTGGCTCTATTTTCTTGTATATACCAAGATTTTCCCTGATAAAATAGACTGTGTCAGAAAAAAGAGGTTTATTGCAAGAGGTTTTTAGAGGATCTTGTTAGGAGGAGGAAGATACTCTGCCTTGTACAAACCAACATAAAAAGAAGGACTCAAAGACATCTTCTGGACTATGAAGTCCATTCCACTGCTGTAGCAGGCAATCATATTATATAATCCACTGCACAAAATTATCCAGTTCCCTGTGAAAGCCAGCTAGGTTTCCTGCTCCCCCTGCTTCCATTGGGTGTTCCAGAACACTGCTCATCAAATGGTTAGAATCAGCTAAATTAGCAATTATCCTCTCAGTCTAAAGATAGGCATCTATTTTTTAAATTTATTTTTATATGGATACTGGCTGATATGATATAAGATATGCACAATTGCATAGTATCTACAAAAGATGCAAGTTTATTCACTTGACCTGAAATGTATAAAAGAAAGATGACACTGGGCTTGACCTTTGACACATGTGAGCAGTCCCTAAAATTAATGGAATTTCTAATGTGCCCAAGGGTTGCAGCACTAAGTAAATATTCAGTTGGTATCTGACTGAAGAGCCCACTATATAAAAATAATCACCAATACTAGAATGCAATAATGAAGTCACACTACCACCATGTCATCCTTTAAACATAATTATTAACTTGTTAATACATTATTTAAACGTACATGAATATAAGTGAATCACTCACAGTACGACCTTAGGTATGTTCTATTTTCATAGTATGACTGATAGACTAAAATGGCTAACACTACAGCACTCCCCAATATGAATAGTCCTTGCACATGAGAGTCCGACCATTGATTTCAATGGCCTTAAGAGCACTCTGAAGCATACAGAAGGCTTTCAGCACTTTTAAAAAACAAATTGAACAGACCACTTGTATGAGTCACATGAGTATGAGTTTACTACAATTAAACTCAGTAAATTTAGTAATCACAACTGGATTATACGAGTTCATCCTGACATGTATTTGGTATACTGTTTACAATAGTCTCCCAATTAGACATTAACCCCAGAAGACTGAATTGTTCTCTTGCAAGAAACTACCGGAAACAAATGGTCCCCTTATGGGAAACACTGTAATACTTATGAAACTTTGTTCTCCAACATAGGCACACATCTAATGGAGAACTTGGGCCACTGACACATAAACGAGGTATCCTGAGAAGGCTTCTTGCATCCCGAGGAAAAAAAAAAGTTGTAAACATATTACCCTGTGAATCAATCCCTGTTCCAGTCCAGATATTTTCTTTCCAAGACAATTGCTTGCTTGCATGCAGTTGTGCTGAGGCAGTTTCTTTCAGGTTTTTGCTTCAATATTCCCCATCTCAGGGCAACTCTGTTCATTTAGCTGTGGCTAGAATTCTTTGCAGCACAACTTAGCCAAGGCACCCATGAACTAAGATGCCAAAAACTGACCATGCTCATGGCCAATTTATGAACTACTGAGTTTACATACAGCTTTATTTGAAAAGAGGAAAAAAGCAAGTGACACACTTAAAAAAGTCAAGATATCTGAACATAGGCCAATGTGGTGCCTATCTTCAAGAAAGGGAGGAAAGTGGATCTGGCTAACTATAGGCCCATTAGCCTGACTTCTATCCCGGGGAAGATCTTAGAAAAGTTTATCAAAGAGGTCATCCTTAATGGACTGGCCGACGCCAATATCTTAAGGGATAGCCAGCACGGGTTTGTTGCGGGTAGGTCTTGCTTGACCAATCTCATTTCCTTCTACGACCAGGTGACCTATCACCTGGACAAGGGAGAAGAGATTCATGTCATATATCTTGACTTCAAAAAAGCCTTTGACCTGGTTTCCCATAATCACCTCTTAGGGAAACTGGCCAGTTGTCGCCTTGGGTCCTCCATCTGTCCTTGGACCCATACTGTTCAACATCTTCATTAATGATGTAGACACTGGAGTCAGAAGTGGACTGGCCAAGTTCGCTGATGACACCAAACTTTGGGGAAAAGCATCCACACCAGAAGACAGGCGGGTTATCCAGGCTGACCTGGACAGGCTCAGCAAGTGGGCGGACAAGAATCTGATGGTGTTCAACGCCGATAAATGCAAGGTTCTCCACCTTGGGAAGAAAAACCCACAGCATCCTTATAGGCTCAGCAGTGCTATGTTGGCTAACACTATGCAAGAAAGAGACTTGGGGGTCATCATTGACCACAAGATGAACATGAGCCTGCAGTGCGATGCTGCGGCTAGTAAAGAGACCAAAACGCTGGCTTGCATCCATAGATGCTTCTCAAGCAAATCCCAGGACGTCATTCTCCCCTTGTACTCGGCCTTAGTGAGGCCGCAGCTGGAGTACTGCGTCCAGTTTTGGGCTCCACAATTCAAAAAGGATGTGGAGAAGCTTGAGAGAGTCCAGAGAAGAGCCACACACATGATCAGAGGTCAGGGAAGCAGACCCTACAATGACAGGCTGAGAGCCCTGGGGCTCTTTAGCCTGGAAAAGCGCAGGCTCAGGGGTGATCTGATGGCCACCTATAAGTTTATCAGGGGTGACCACCAGTATCTGGGAGAACGTTTGTCCACCAGAGCACCTCAAGGGATGACAACTAGGTCAAATGGTCATAAACTACTACAAGACCATTTCAGGCTGGACATAAGGAAGAATTTCTTTACTGTCCGAGCCCCCAAGGTCTGGAACAGCCTGCCACCGGAGGTGGTTCAAGCGCCTACATTGAACACCTTCAAGAGCAAACTGGATGCTCATCTTGCTGGGATCCTATGAACCCGGCTGACTTCCTGCCCTTTGGGCAGGGGGCTGGACTCGATGATCTTCTGAGGTCCCTTCCAGCCCTAATGTCTATGAAATCTATGAACATCAAGAGGATGCATAGTGAATAGTCTCATGTGCAAAAGATGACAATTTTATGAATATTTCATCCAAAGCACATTAGAATGCCACCTGCAAATCTGATGCACTAAAAATATTCAGCACTATGAAAAAACAAGACAAACCAAACACTTGACATAATGGACCTGCAGTTCTCATGAGATTTACATACATTATATACATGCACACACTTCATGCTTCCAATCTGAATTTTCTTTAGCAGTGATATTCAGAATGACGCTGGCTCTTGGATGCTATTGTTAATAATTAGTTAATATTTTTTTTCCATTTTTAGAACCACTTTACCTTATGCTTCTAGTCCAAACTCATCAAATATTTATTTTTGTCATATTATCTTGCTGATCAAGTGCAATGCTTGGACAAGTATAAGCAGATATTTGACTTAGAAGCAGGGTAGTAGGGAAGTGATGTTATATACTGTATTAAAATGTGAATAGAAAAGGAATAGAAGTTCCTGCACCTAAGAAATCCTCAAGCTTTCCCT
>NW_005841877.1:540337-543223 GCF_000455745.1 Alligator sinensis
CTAACAAAAAGTTTACCCTTTTAACAAAACCAGTAGACCTAAAGGAGAACCAGCCCATTTGCGTGGATGCTATTATAGCGTAAAATGTGCTCTGATGCCACTATGCCTACTCCTTCATACAAAATATTTCAGTAAAAACAAAAACACCCTTAACTGAAACAGTCATAGTGCTACAAAGACTGTTTGCACAAAACTTTAAAAATAATACTAAGACTTTAAAAAGCTGTGAAATCCATCTCTAGAGATTATGAAAAATAAGATGTTATGAGATAAAAATATGATTTTAAATTCTTCCGAGAATTATAAAGTAAGCAGTTAGCTAAAGTATCTGTAGAGCCGAGTCTTGTAAAGAATGAACACAGTCAGAGGTCTACTAGGGAGAGGGGAAGAGGGGGAAAAACTGCAAGTGCTCTGTGCTTGCAGATAACGTTCAGCCTTAAGCATTAAGGCCCTACTGGGCATATCTACACATGCAATTATGGCACCTGAATAAACTACGGAGCTTATTGCTCCAGAGTTAATTGCTCCTAGGTGCATCATTTGAACATACACCTGGAAGCAATTAACTGTGGAGCAATATACTCCAGTTTACTCACTTGCCCTGGGCAGAGCATCCCCAGCTGATAGAGGCTCCAGAGGGTGAGCCTGCTAGTCCAGGGATGCTCCCCCTGGCTCAATGTGCTGCAAAGGGGCTGGCTGCGACAGGAGGGAGCTTTAGCAAGGGGCTAACTGGCAGACAGCCCACACACGGAAGCAACCTCCTGCCCCAGCCAGCCAGGCAGCGTCTACACATCTGCTGCTGTGGAGTTTTTTACACCGCCAAAGAACAGTACTTGTATTTACAAGCACTGTCCTGCTGTGGAGTAAATTAGCTTACTCCAGCCAAATAGGGATGCATATGTAGACACCAAAATGTTAGCTAATTAGTCAAATGCATATTGTCTCATGTAGATGCACCCATTGTGTGCTAAAATACTACCAATATACTTGTCGTATGCTTCCTCTGAGTTTATCAACATAAAATATTTCACTTATATGACAGAAGCCTATTTAACTCGTGAATCTGTATCACCTAAAATATTACTTAACTTGGAGTGTAATCCTGTAACTACTGAAGTAAATTTACTCAGGAGCTGTACATTTGATTTCATCTTATATGCAGATAACTAAAATGGCTTGCATTGTATATCTGCCTCTAGTTCCACATACTGCCTCCACATTGCTGACTTTAGACTGTTGTGACCCTGCTACACCCCATGCAGGAGAGTATTAGGATATAATAAGCTTCTTAATCCCCAACGCATGCTAGCCAGCCACATCACCAGACCCTGTCCAAGGTGCTACTTCCCTTCTCATGTAGGAGAGACGAGTGGGTGGACAAAAGGTTAAGAGTAGACTGAATCTTGCCTCCATCATCCCTAATTCACTGCTAGTGCAGCTGACCTGGCATGTAAGGGGAGAAAAGCCATTCCAGGAAAAGAAATGGTACAGTGTATTATCCCCAGGAAGTTAGAAACTGAAAAGTGACTGAGAATCACAGGAGTGCCTCTTTGCTCTTCACTTAGCTGGGCTGCCCTTTTCCCAGGTTTGATTGTAAGGTGCTAGTACAACCCACTGAGTAACACCTTGCTCTGTGAATAGTCCTAATGGGTGTAAGAGGAATCTCTCTCTTGTTTCTTTTGAAATATACTATTTAATTTTGGTCTTTCAAATAAACAAATATGTAATTTATGTTCTGTTATGGTAAAAGTGTCTTTAAAGGGATACCACCTTTCTGTTGGATATACTTATTGTTATGTATAAATGGGTAGACAAACAGATCAAGCAATCCCCTTGAGTATCAATTCCCTTAAGTAGTTATTATTTCAGCAAATATTTCTATTGCTGGGATTACCAAAATTTGCAAAGATATTCAACCAGGTCTTAGATGGTAAACTGATGTAGTTCCTCATTAAAGCTTGTATCTGTGCATGCACACACATGAAAACAATTCTTCCTGAGCATTTACTGCCATTACTCTTAAGAAAAGTGATTTTATTTTATAGCTAGATATACTTCTACAATTTCAAAATGAACATGTAATTGGATATGACAGTGTTAGCTGGGAGAAAATACATCTTTTAGTTTAAAATCTCTACTGTACATCCAGCTCACAAGTTTTAAGTAATGTTTCTGCTTATTTTTTCCAACAACATAAGTAACATAAATATTCTTCTGAAGAATGAACCCAATGTATTCTTGGCATAATTGAATATGAACGTGACACCAGGGTTATCTTTTTTCACATATCATTGAAATAAAATAAGTTCTCCCCATCTCCCACATGGACAGGCCCATTCCTTTTGACTGAGAACAATCCTTAATCTTTTTTTCAGGGGGGGGGGGTTGTCTTTGGGGTGTTTTTTTCCTTTCTTGGTTTTTTATTACCCAACAAAGCTCATGAATTTGGATATCCTTTCAAACCACCTATTAAAAGGATTACACTGAAAAGGTCACTGGTTTTTATCGCTGCCTTTTTCTTGCAGCCTTTTCAATGCCCTTTAAGTAGCATGTAACAGGCTTGGGGGGGGGGGGGGGGGGGGGGAGGGAACCAAAACTATATGTCTGTACGGGGATGCGGACACCGGCGTGTTCCCGGAGAGGCAAGGACAGAGATCCCAAGGTTATGCTCAACTGTGGCCCAAGGTTTGGGAGACGCATCCTCCAGCACCCTGGAGAGCTCCCACGGAGGGAGAAGAGTTTCTACCTGTTTTCTTCCCCTCCAGGCCCAGGGAAGTCTCTTCCTTGAGGCAACTTCCCGGCTCCGACCAGCCTCTTGCCTTCCAAAACAAACAACCCCAGAAAACAAACCCTCTCCCCTACCCCCACCCCACCCCACCCCACCCC
>NW_005841877.1:544208-550896 GCF_000455745.1 Alligator sinensis
CATGTGTGGGGAGCGCACGTGCGGCCGGGGGCGGCCGGGGACAGGCCTGGGGAGGGAGGAGTGGGGCTGCGAAGCGGAGGACGCTGCGGGAGAGCGCGGCGGGCAGGGGCAGAGGCAGCAGGAACTCCTTCGTGTGACCTGACGCTGGAAGAGACTGCTGGGAGGGCAGGCACCGACCCTGGAGACCTTCGCAAGGAGACTGGCGTACACCTTGCTGGGGTTGTTTGACCCCCGTGCTTTGCAGGCCTGGGGAGGGAGGAGTGGGGCTGCGAAGCGGAGGACGCTGCGGGAGAGCGCGGCGGGCAGGGGCAGAGGCAGCAGGAACTCCTTCGTGTGACCTGACGCTGGAAGAGACTGCTGGGAGGGCAGGCACCGACCCTGGAGACCTTCGCAAGGAGACTGGCGTACACCTTGCTGGGGTTGTTTGACCCCCGTGCTTTGCTGCTCAGAGCAAGAGGGGGCACACGATGATCTCTTCCAGCCCTAAACTTCTGTGACTTTGTGAATCTGTTCCGGCCCCTCCTGCCCCCTGCACCTGATGCCCCCCTAGACAGGGATGTGAGTGTGCAGCAGCACCACTCACAGAGTCCTAGAGAAGCGGGACTGGAAGGGACCTCCAGAGGTCATCTAGTCCAAGCCATGCCTGAGGCAGGAACTGCCCTGTGCAAGCTGTCCCATCCACCGCAGCATATAAACCCTAGGTAGGACACAACGCAGACCTAACACCATAACCTGCCCAGGGTACAGCAGAGGAGCCAGCACAGCCAACATCCAGCTTCTATGAATTGTTGTCAATATATGCTCGGGATGGAGGGGGCAGGGGCACCCCCCATCAGACATTTCACTGCCCTTATTGAAATGCAGGTATGCGCCCCTTATGCTGACACCAGTTTGAAAACCACTGCCCAAAGAAGTCCTGTTGGGGACAAATGCTCCACCCCTGAAGCAAAGGGACAGGATTTAGACATTGGTCTCCAACTTGACCGCCCTCCAATTTTGTTTGACACCAAAAGAAAAAAAGCAAAAAACCATTTGGCTTACAGTGAAACATTGTCGACAGCTGATGCCAGAGTGGCTACTGCAGCTACAGTGGGCAAAAGCTGTGGACACTTTTACACATGCCCCAAGGTTGTGGGGGGGCACTTTAATTAGAGCAGCTCTCAGCAGCGTCTTGTGTATTCAGCCTCCTGCCCTTCAAAATGGCAGCAGGGGCATTTTAACTAAAGCTTGTTCGAGGAGCGCCCCCACTGCCATTTTGAAGCATGGAGACACTGAATACACGTGACCCAAGGCTGCTGGAACATGCAAATTAGCACACTCCTGAAGTCTAGATGAATCGAGTCTGCTCCAATGCATGCTAATTAGCACGTCTCAGAGCAAGGGTCAAGTATGTGGATAGGTGCATAAACATGGGAGCATAGTGGTGCAGGCGTGATTGTCTTGTCACACCAGGAATTTAAAATTCCCAGGAATTTTAAATTCAGGCATGCATAAACCTTAGCCAAGTTGAGCTATATTTTTCTATATGATTTTATTCTACAGCAGATAAATGTTTATGCTACTGACGTGTGAGTGTTTGTGAAACTTCTGGAGCTGCTGGTTGAATAAGCCCACAGGAACAAAGAAATGAAGTGGGTCAAGAACCCTGTATTCTTCCAGGTACAAGCACGCACATTACTATTATCACATTTACTATACAACACAAATCACAACTATAACCTTAGTTTCTCTGGGTTGTGAGAGTTAGGAACTCCTTCCTGAGGGGAGGGAAGCCCCATCTGCACTGGAATTCAAAGAAATATATCCCCCACTTAGAGCCCAAATACAGGACATGGCAGAGGAGTTGTTGTGGTCCTCAGTCCGCTACTTCCCATGAGTCCTAATGATACTGTCAGGAATGACCTGAGTATATCAAAGCATACCATCAGGGATAACTTGGCTTGGAATGTAGGTTGATCATCTTGGGATAAAATGTGAGAGGGTTTTAGATTCTTTGACAACAGACTGATGTTCCATGACAAACATCTTTTATCAAGAATGGGTTTCATTTAAAAAAGTCTGGGAAAAGCTTTTTTGGCTTAACTAGTGAGGATGTATTTAAATAAGATCTTATGGGGAAGGCAGTAAAAATCCACTGACCAATGTGTAACGAGGATCAAGGACTGAGGACTAGAAGGTGCCAAATTCTGGAGAATGGAGAGACAATATAATAGGGTTAAAATGATGCAAAAGGAAAAAACAGCAGGGCAGTCTGCTAAGTATCCTCTGTACCAAACAAAAAGGGAAACAAAAAAGATGAGCTGGAAGTCAATGTACATAAAGAAAACATGACTTAATTGGCAATACAGAGACTAGGTAGGATAACTCTATTAATTGGATAAATTACCAGTGAGAGAGAGCTTGTGGTCGATGGATAAATTCAATTATCCATCAGCATAATTTCCAGAAGGAAAAAAAAAAGGAGTTGTACTTTCTGTCAAAAATGTATATACCTGCTTTGAGGTCCAAGCAACAGATCTGTGGGTGTGCCTCAGTGAAGACAGGCTCTGTGGGGAGCCTGCTATTCACCACCAAATCAGGAAAAGGAGATGGATGAGAAATTCTTAAAGCAGGTAGCCTCTAAATTATACATATTAGTAATAACAGGGATTTTAGCTTCACTAGTACCTGTTAGAAAAAAAAAGGCCAAACCTAAGAGGCCTAAAATATTTGCAGATGAAGAGGACAATTTTCATTTATAGAAAGTTTCAGAAGTAACTAGGAAGTATCTATTTTGGATCTGGTTCTGACCAACAAGAGTGAACTGACTGCAAATGTGAAGGTATTAGGAAACTTGAAAGGTTATGTTAGAATTCATGAATTTAAGAAAAGGAAACTATGAGAACAGCAAAGCAAGGACCCTAGACTTCAAAAGACAGACATCAACCAACTCAGGGAAATAGGTTAGGTCTTACAGATAGACAAAATGAAAAAAGAAGTCCAAATAGCTGGAACTTCCTAAAAGATAATATTGGAGTCTCAACATCAAACTATTCCAATATGGATGAATTATAAGAACCACCACAGGAAACTAACATGGCTATACCAGGAGCTGTTTGGTTTCTGGAAAAAAAATGTACATGCAAAAAACCCCCACAAAAATGTGTAGGAAAGCAAAGGGGGGGGGGGGGAATTGTTACAGCTGCCAAGGGATATAAAAGACAACAAGGGGGGTTCTACAGATGTGTCAGATGAACAAGAAAGATCAGGAAAACTGTGCCCACTGCTCAACAGAGGAAGCAAGCTACTAACAGAAGAAATAAAAAGATGATGCTTAGTGCCTACTGTGACTCAGTCTTCACACAAAGAGAAAAACATGCTACATTCAGATAATTATCATATTTAATATAAACAAAGAAGAGGAACGGATGTGGATGCTAAGTAAAGAAAACATCAGAGAATGTTTGACAAATTTTGAATTAATTGAAGTCAGCAGGCCTGTCAGAATTCATCCTAGGGCGCTGAATGTACTAAAATGTGGGAGCCACTGGCAGTGATGTTTGCAGGCTTTTGCGTAACAGGCACTAAGAATGGGGAAGGGCTGATAGTGCCTATCTTTGGAAAAGGGGGAAAGGGGAAGCAAGGAAATTATAGAACAGTCTTCCTGACTTCAGGGAAGTTACTAGAGCAGAATATAAAACAGTCATTTTTATAAATATCCAGTGGTTATCTGTCAAAGGTGCATAAAAGCATATCTGGCTTTTATGCATCTTTCTTTTAATATTTATTGAATAAAATGAAAAAAAAAATCAGTAGAATAATTTCTGTCCCATTGGGGCCAGGGACATGGGCAGAGCCCAGATCCCATCCTTTCCAGGGTACCCTCTCTCTTGTTCTGCTCCTGACTCCATATATCTTCCTCTCTTGGCTGCCCTGTGGATCAGCTCCAGAAGGAAGCTGGAGATTGCTCTGAACAATGCTTAGCCCATGGTGTGATGACTTGAACACTATGTTGGGACTTGGGAGATGCAAGTTAAAACTTCCCTGGCTGCAAAAGCCTAGGAACTTGTTCTCACTCTCTAGGCAAGTGTTCTAGCCATTAGGTTATTGGGTAAAAGATAGTAGTGTGCTCTTCTGTCACCACCTTTCTTTGGGTAGGTATGTATGTACCTGGGTGACTCTCTTCTGCTCCATGTGGAAATAGACCCTAAAAGCTGCAGATATCAAAATTGTACTTATACTTAGGCTTATAATGATCAGAAAGGATGTGGCCCTAAATCCTAGGAAAAAACTTAATAACCATAATAGCAATAGTACAAATTCAGCACCAGTCTTGGAGAGTTGTGGTATTTCTTTCATTAGATAATTTCAAGAAGAGGCTGGCTTGGCATCAGTGTAAGATGTTTTAAGAAGAGTAACCCCTACATCTGTTCAGGGGGTTGAATTAAATGACTGCTGAGGTCTTCTCTAATATTTATTGTATTTCTGAGGAAGCCAGTCTATTTAGCTGCCTTCTTCATGTCTCACCAAACAATCCTCTCGGAAAAGAACCAACTACCATGCCAAACTACAACTGCTAATGTAAGGGAAAAGGTAACCTTGTAAAGGTGTGTACATGGAAAAATGAAACAGAGACAGAGAAGGTTGCCATATGTGGATTATGATGTGCAGCCATTGTGATAAATGTATAATAAAAATAAATGGAAGAAAGGTTTCCCTCTGAAGGAGGGAAAGGAATATATTGAAGATAATTTATATTGTTCCCTTCTTTCCATGAATTTGCATCAAGAAACTACTAAAGGGATTTGGTGTACCTATGTGGGTGTACATGCGGTTACTGGAATGTGGTACCCTCAGTCTGAAGATATGCATGTAAAATCTGTTGTTTTTAGGTCTGAAAGTTTCAAACAGGTGTGACCTGTGTGGATATATACACTGCATCTACATATATATTATTCTGTCTATGATTGTCTCTGTAAATGAGCCTATGCGTGTAGAAGATGAAAGAAGGAAAGGTGGATAAAATGGGACCGTCTGATTTATTTTCTATTGGTCACTATTTTATTTTTAGCCCTATATTTAGTAATTTTTACTTAATATTCTTATCTTGTCAGCAGTTGTTCTTTTCAGGAGAGAAGTTTTTCCATGTCCCTGTATGATAACGAGCCTTGATAGTTGCATGCTTTATAGCAACCAGAATGGGAAAGTCAGTGTGTACTACTGCCTAACTGACCTGTCTTTTTAGATACAAGAAGCTGACAGTATTCTAACCCACAGAGGGATTGTTAAAAATGACCATAAAGCCACCTGATGGTGTTTACAATATCTTTTAGAATTTTGCAGAACTTGTGCCTAAAAAAATTGCAATATATAATCATATTCTCTGCATGTTTCTCTAAGTTCTCATGCATATAAGCTATGTAGGGACATAGATCTCCCTAAAATTTACTTTCTCAGGTTTATTTTCTATTATCCTTGGATATGTTCAAATCTCAGGAAGAACAAAGGTCATATATGTGTTTTAAAAATTATTCACACATGTCTGTGTGCAATCCCAAATCTGTCATATAAAATATATGTCTTGGTTGTTTATATTGCCTCATTACCATAGCATCTGAGCATCTTACACTCTTTAACATATTCATCTTCATAGATCTTTATGAAGTATCTCACATTCATGACAGTTGGAAGCCTGCAGTACTGCAGGGAATTGACCACCCATATGCTGAAGCCCAGGTTATCACACTGTCGTGGAAACACACGCAGCATACTTTTGGGTCAGGTCAGCAGAAGCTTTTATTTAAAAGAAACTACAGCTGTAGGGGGGACTCCAAAGTGACATGGATCTCCCAAGCACTTGGAAGGGGTCCCCCCCAAGAGCAAAATCAGGAGGCTTATATACTTTTTAACAGTTGCTTACAACTCACGTGATCATATAGTGAAATTAGCATGAAAAGCGGCTATAACATTACTTCATTATTTCTTTGCTGTAATCAGGATGGGAACTAATGGGGGAGGCGAGGTTAGTTCAAGGCGCATATTTTTTCTGATTCCACACTTAGCAGTTGATTAAAGATTATTTTACTTACACGGTGCAGGCAGGAAAACTTGCTTGAGTTGCAGTTACAGACAGGAAAGAAGAAATGCGGACAAGAGTTCCTTCCACACGAACCTCTAGCCCAATCCGGTTGAAGGCTCTAAACACGCGTGCCCGTCGTGTCAACTGAAGAAAACAACTCGGAGAAAAGAGCTCTGGATACACTCACACGAAGTTTGCTAGGCTCTGTGGAACTTACGTGCAGGGAAGGGGTACGTCGAGGGATCATTCGGCAACGGGGAGAGGCCAGAGGTTGATCAGACCCCTATAGCCTTCTCAAGGTATACACTGGGTCCGATAGGCTCCGCAGCGCTTAGAGATCTTCACGAGACGCGAAGTTCTCCTCCTCCTGATAGTCGTGGAGTCCTCCCTTGCGGGGTTCTCCTCGCAGTTCTCCGACTAGGGCGGAAACCGCTCAAGCCTCTTATACAGCTAGCAAGCCAATCGCTAGCCGCCACGTAGGAATAATTTGGAACTGGCCAATAGTGGGACACAAATTTGCATGCGGGTGGCGGGAACTCCTTTGCACCATGCATTTCTCTTTTGCAACTAAGAAATGCACCCTGCAAAGAAAGCTCCAAGTGGCGGGAAATAATTCAGCAGTGCCGAAGC
>NW_005841877.1:554996-592281 GCF_000455745.1 Alligator sinensis
TGGCTTGGCAGGGTTCAAGATGATACGCACTGGTTCAGCACTCAGCATGTGCCCCACTTCATTTGCATGGGTGGACCACAGCTGTGGAGGTACTCGTGCCAACAGTTCCTCTTGCAAGTAGGAAGTGTCAGGTTCAGAGTACTCCTGGGTTAGCAAAGCCACAAGCTCAGTTTCCCTATGTTCTGGTACCTCAAGGTAAACACCATCTGGGCTACAATAAATCACGCATCCCAGTTTACACAACAAATCCTTACCAAGAAGGTTGACAGGTGCACAGGGGCTAAGAAGAAAGGCATGATTTTCAGACAAAGGGCCAATAGAGATGGAGACAGGTTCAGAGACGGGATGTGGGATAGGTTGTCCGCCTATACCGACAGCATTTATAGTTTCAGGAGAATAAGGTAGAAAAGGAAACTCAGCAGCCTTTAGCGTGGAGCGGGATGCTCCGGTGTCGACAAGACAGGAGACAGGTTTACCAGAAATAAGGCATTCAACAAACGGACCAGATTGGTCAGTAGCAAGCAAAGGAGCGATGATGTCACTGTCCCTCAGGCTGTCCTATTCAACACTGGGAAAATTGACAGGAAGTGGAGGTGGGGGCAGGGACTGGGGTCTGGGTCCTTGGCCGGGGCGCTTGGGGCATTCTGATTTCCAATGTCCTTCTTGCTTGCAATAATGACATTGGTTCCCATAGCCTGGGTTTTGTGGGCTCAAGGATCTATCTCTTCCCCTGAATCTACCCGGGCCTCCCCTTCCCCGTCCTCGTCCCCTTCCTCTACCTGGACCCTGCAACTGAGAAATCTGTAAGGCCATTAACTTAAACTCGGCATTGTCTTTAGACCGTTCCAATTTGTTATGAAAATGGTTAGCCGCAGCAAGGACTTCAGTCAAATCTTTAGTTTCCCAGCCAATAATTACTGTTTGAATTTTCTCAGCAATTTTAGGGTTAAGTCCCTGGATGAATGCTGCCACTATTGCTTGTTTAGCATTTCCGACTGGGTTATCCATTCCTGAGTATCGTTCAAATGCCTGTTTGAGGCGTTCCAAATAGTCACTGGGGTGTTCATTTTTGTTTTGTTTACAGGTATTTATTTTGGTCCAGTCTGCCTTTTTTGGGCAAATTGTGAGAACTGCCTGAACCAAAGCATTTCTCTTGTCAATAAAGTCTTGGCCAATCCCTGGGTTTTGATCTGGCCAAGTACAGGCAGCATACAGACGTAGCATAGTTTCCTTGGGCAAAATCGATCGCATGAGCTGATTAATGTCAGCCCATGTTGGATTATAACAATTTATAACAGTCTGCAATTCTTCCTGAAATTTTTCTGGGTCTTCCCTGATTTTGGGGAATTTTTGAGTTAAATTGTAGAGATCACCTGGAGTCCAGGGTGCATGCACGGTTACTATATTTTGTCCATCGGTGCCAATGCCTGGCATTTGTCTTAGGGGGTAAACTTGTGCAGCTCGGGATCTAAGATTGATGGGAGATCTTTCCATGCCTATTCCCATTCTTCTAAATACACCTGTGGTGGGTTGTGACCCAGGAGTAAATTGCCACACTGGTGATGATTGAGTGGCAGATATGGTGGATGAGTCCAGACTATTAAGCTCCGTGGATGGATTTACTGAAGGAGCTTCAGCTAATGAGTTACTAGCCTGGGCTGCAGCCTGATGTTGAACCGGTTGTTGCTGATGTGGGAGTCCCAGGAGAGCAGGGTTCGAACAAAGGTCAAGGATATCCTCTGCTGGCTCCGGTGGTGGGGGCGCCCCGGGCAATGCTGGATACATCGGAGCGGTGGCCGGCGTGTAATTTGGGGGAGCAGCCAATTTCTCCCGAACAGCTTGTAACTGCTGTTTTAATTTTTCTTGAGAGTCTTTTAGGCTCCTAGTTTGAGATTCTGTCCGCCTTTTGGACATTTCATCATACCAATAAAAGAACGCGTCCCACTGGTTTTGTGGTGTTTTGGATCCACGGGACTCTAAAGCCCCTCTTAAGTGCACTATTTTATCCTGATCAAATGTTCCTTCTTGTGGAAAATGCTTCACAGGATCATCCCTAGTATACCAGTTCCACTTATCCAGGTACTTGCAAGCCTCGGGAGAATAGTGTGTGTACATAAAGTACGCCGGAGTCCCCTTAGGGGGGACGGGAACTTGTTTAGACTGACTCGTTCCCATTTTCAGTCACACAGGGAGACGTAGGAGAGGCTTATTTAGGATGTCCGGGCCGCTCAGTGCCTTGCCCCGCAGTTTTTCACTGCCCAGACAAAAGGCTTCTGACCCGACACCGGCTCATAAAATGGAAATGGGAATGGGAAACACAAGAGGAATCCTTTCACTCCTGCTCTCGGCAGAAGCTACTGGGACAAGGGGTTTGGAAAAGACAAAATCACTCAGACGCCCTGTCCACTGGGTCACGAGGTTTCAGCTGGGCCCCCTTGCTTTCGACGCTACCTTTTTTAGGCAGAATCGGGGCGGCTAGACCCAGCCTTAGTCCCAGACCTGGTCAGTGGCTCATTTTTCTAAATGCACACACACACATTTATTCAATCACTGGGAAGCCCTGTCCACTGGGTCACGAGGTTCCAGTTGGGCCCCCTTGCTTTCAAAACTGCCCTGTCAGGCAGAATTGGGGCGGCTGAACCCAACCGTAGTCTCAGACCTGGTCAGTGGCTCATATTTCTAAATACACACACATGCACATTCATTCAGTCAGCCAGACCTCCTCCCCCACACCGCCTTAGTTAATTAACGACAAGCCCGATGTGCTGTAGGATGAAGGTGCTTCATACAGTTTCTCCCTAAATAAAACGTACGTTACCAGACACAAAATGGGATCCTTTACCAGACAGAAAATTTTAGCCGGCAGTAAGGTTCAGACTGACCTGTTTTAACAAGGTTCAGATCCAGTTACCACGGCCAAGTTGGGAGCCTACAGGCAGTCCTCCTCCGAAACCCCAATAGAGATTTTGAATTAGGTCTCTTACCTCTCAAGTTTGGCGCCTCGGGGTTCGGGGGGGGCAGTCTGCGGTCCTCCTTTCTCAGCCTGTGTTCTGGATCCGAGTCACGGCACCAGGAATTGTCGTGGAAACACACGCAGCATACTTTTGGGTCAGGTCAGCAGAAGCTTTTATTTAAAAGAAACTACAGCTGTAGGGGGGACTCCAAAGTGACATGGATCTCCCAAGCACTTGGAAGGGGTCCCCCCCCAAGAGCAAAATCAGGAGGCTTATATACTTTTTAACAGTTGCTTACAACTCACGTGATCATATAGTGAAATTAGCATGAAAAGCGGCTATAACATTACTTCATTATTTCTTTGCTGTAATCAGGATGGGAACTAATGGGGGAGGCGAGGTTAGTTCACAAACCTCCTTCTTGCACCTGCAAATCAGAGTTGTACATATTTTTTGCTATCTTCAAGGCCGCGGTGAGCGAAGCAGTTGCAGAGGAGTTACAAAGAACAAACACTTTCTCTTATCTGTTCTACTATACAGAGCCAGCAATTCTCCACAAAGCGGTTATGTCATCTTATAACTAAAATAGTCAAAGTTTAAGGCGCATATTTTTTTTGATTCCACAACACGAACATCTGAAACCAATGTTCCTCTACTTGTATGTAACTGTGGCAGTGCACGTTTGGGTGCCTGACACTTTAAGGGCAAGGCAAGCAGCTACCAGGTGCCTGATGAGGGCAGCCATTGTGGGAACACTAGGCATATAAAGGCTGTGGTTTGCTGCTGCCAGTGCAGGCAAAAACATCACCTGGCTGAGCGGCATGGAATATCTAGAGGTGAGAGCAAGAGGCTCTTGGTCCTGGGCATCAGCCAAATCTGTGCCCTGCCAGGGAAGGGTGGACTGGTGGGGATCCTAGTGGCATGGGAGCCCCCAGGAAATGCCAGGCCAGTTACCTCCCCAGTGAAAGGCAGGTAGGGGCATCTTAACCCCAGCCCCTACCATCTGGTGGGTAATTCTGAGAGCTGGGGGAGTAGTGGGGGTCAGGTATGCCCATGTGTAGGTGCCTGAGCCCAGCAGCCCAGAGGGGGTAGTGTATAGAGCGTTGGGAGGCCCCACACAAAGTAGGGCTGAAGTTGGAATAGGCCTGAATGCTGTGTGTGTGAGGGGGCTGAGTAGGGCTGAAATGCGAGTAAGCCTGAAAGACAGTCCCAGGAGCATGCTGAGTAGGGCTGAATGGGAGTAAGCCTGCAGGCCAGTGCAAGGGCTGGCCCCATGAGAAGTTGGTTGCAAGCTTGAGACTGAGACCCCAGGGTGGGGCGTAGTGTAGAGTTGCCCAGTGAGGGGCTTGGGGCAGAATTAGCCCAGGGTTTGGCACAAGGCCGGACTATGTAGAGTAGGGGAACTCGCAGGAACCAAAGGACTGCATGGCAAGGCCAGTATGCAAGTAGTGAAGCCTAATGGCCCAAGAGGGGCCACTGAAGGAGGACCAAGGGCAGTGGAGTGTGGCCCAGCAATGGGAAGTATGCCAGAGGCCCCAGTGAGAACGGGGTGGAGTCTAAGAGGCCTCCTGTGAGAGGGGATGTGGTATGAATGTGTGGGTGAGTGGAGCCCAACTTTAGACTGGGTTTGCTCCAGTCTCAGACTGGGACACAATACTAATCTGGATGCAAGGCATGGGCTGCAGTGTAGGAAAGGTTCAGAGCTGTAGACAGTGCCCCCTGGCATCAGGGAAGTAATGGGCAGTCTCCTGCATTATACCAACAGTTTATGGAAAAGCAAAATCATGGCAGGAAAGACTGGGCGGACTGCCCCATGGAGACAGGTGGGCGAGTTGACATGAGACTGGGCCCCAAGCATGCCCCCTGTCACAGTAACATATGGGAAGATTCATAGAAGGCACTTGAGGAATAGGGCATAGTAAATCTTAGTAGGTCATAAGAATTAGGAAATTTTGTTTGGAAAAATAAAGACCTTTCAAGTGAAAAATGGAAACTTGATTTCTACTAAGATTTTTTTTTTTTTACTTTATGTCTAATATTGCCAAAGTTTAATGAATGAGTCTAATATTTATTTTATGTGACCTGCACTGGGGGAGATATATTTACTGGAACTGGAAAAGATAACAATCAATTCAAGATATGACTATTAGAAAACTGCAAGTCTCTTCCCTCCTCTTTACTCTTTTCCATTAAAAGTTTAGTGCTAGAAACTACAGACTTGGACAAAGAACTAGGGAAGGGAAGAATATAATAGCATTGCATGGGCATACAAGGATGAAGTCAGGAAGGCCAAAGCACAATTGCAGCTGCAGCTAGCAAGGGATGTGAAGGGTAACAGGAAGGGTTTCTACAGGTATGTCAATAGCAAGAGGAGGGTAAGGGAAAGTGTGGGTTGCTTACTGCATGGGAGAGGCAACCTTGTGACAGAGGATGCATCTTCAAGGAATCCATTTTTAAGCACTTGGAGGAGAAAAAGGTGATTAGGAACAGTCAGCATGGCTTCACCAAGCGCAAGTTATGCCTGACCAGTCTGATTGCCTTTTATAATGAGATGACTGGCTCTGTGGATGCAGGGAGACTGGTAGATGTAGTATACCTTGATTTTAGCTGGGCTTTCGATACGGTCTTCCACAACATTCACACAGGCAAGCTAAGGAAGTATGGGTTGGATGAATGAATGGTAGGTGGATAGAAAATTGGCTGAAGCATTAGGCTCAGAGGGTAGTAATCAATGGCTCAATATCTAGTTGGCAGCCAGTATAAAGTGGAGTGCCTCAGGGGTTGGTCCTGGGGCCAGTTTTGTTCAATGACTTCATGAACAACCTGAAAGATGGCATAGAATGCACCCTCAGCAAGTTTGCAAATGGCACCAAGCTGTGGGGAGTACTTTATAAGCTGGAGGGTAGGGCTAGGATTCAGGGTTACTTATCCTATAATTTACCAGGGTGCTCATTTGATCATGTAGACCCCTCAAACCTGTCAGGCACCCCTGTCCCCTTGTGAGATGACAGCTTGCCTGCTGGCGTGAGTCTTTAAGGTACCCAAGGAGTCTCGCCTGTCACGACTTTATTGGAAAACTTCTTAAGGGGAGGAAGTTCTTAAATCATGTCTCTCTTGGTTCCCTCTTGGTTCTCATGAGACAGCCTTGGTCCCAGGGCTCCTCCTCCCCCTACACCCCACCTAACGCCAACCAATAAGATGTTAAGTCTCATGCAAGTCTGACTTTCAGCTAGCAACCAGGGGTGGGGCAATGGCCCCTGTTTATCAGCAGACAATGTTAAAGTCCATATACAGTCTATTTCAAAGCATCCTTATTCCTCCTTAGGCTTTAAAGTTTGCCTGACTCTCGTCTCCTCTAAAACCGGGGGGGGGGAGGGGGAAGGGGGGACAACACACGTACCTTACCTCAGGCACCCTTCCCTTGAGGGTACTCATGGAGTTCATCACTTTTCTTTTTCTTTTCCCTTCACAAGCTTGCCACCATCCCAGTCTCAGCCTTCATCGTCTGGGCTCCACAACTGTTGGGAAGGTAAGTATCCTGGCTCCTCCAAGCCAGCTTTGGTTGGATATCCTAACTCTCTGTGTTTCCACCAGTTGCCCATGCTGGAGCACACAGTCTTTCCATGCTGCTCTGGGCTCCCTGGAGTATCCACTTCTGGTCCTCGCCAGATGTTGGTCAGGGTGATTTTTAACTCTTTTCTAGAGTGCCAGCCAGTAAATCTCTGGCAGCACGCATTTATAAGGCACGTCCATGCTGGCATCGGAATGCTCCTTTGATCTGCGATGGCATTTTTTTGCTGATGCTTCTCCTGTGACTCCTGTGCCAACAGTAAATCTACTGTCATGGCCATGTCCCCGCCACGTAGACAAATTGGAGGATTGGGCTGAAAGGAATCTCATGAGGTTCAACAAGGACAAGTGCAAATTTCTGCACTTAGGACAGCACAATCCCATGCACCAGTACAGGCTGGGGCCTGATTGGCTGAGCAGCAGCTCTTCAGAAAGGGGCCTGAGGGTTACAGTGGACAAGAAGCTGAATATGAGTCAGCAGTGTAGCCTTGTTGCCAAGAAGACTAATGGCATACTGAGCTGCATTGGCAGTTGGTTGCCAGTAGGTCAAGTGAGGTGATTATTCCTCTCTATTCACCACTGGTGAGGCCACATCTGAAGTACTGTGTTCAGTTTTGGGGCCCCCACTACAGAAAGGATGTGGATATATTAGAAAGAGTCCAGTGGAGGGCAACAAAAATCGTAAGAGGGCTCGGGGACATAACTTATTAGGAAAAAAGGAGGGAAGAAAAAAGGAGACTCAGAGGGGATTTAATAGCAGTCTTCAAGTCAAGGGAAGTTTAGGTTACATATTAGGAATAATTTTCTCACTAGGAGGGTAGTAAAACACTAGAACAGGTTACACAGAAAGGCAGGGGAATCGCCATGCTTGGAGGTTTTCAAGACCCAGCTAGACAAACCTTTGGCTGAGATAATGTAGTTGAGGATCGTCCTGCTTTGAGCACGGGGTTGGAAGAGATGACCTCTTGAGGTCCCTTCCAACCCTAACATTTTGTTTCTATGATCAATTAAATCAATTAATTTCCAAGGAATTGTAGTGATGTAAAACTGGAGTAACGTAACAGGGGCATCAAGCTCAAATTTTACTTGTTGCCAGTGAATAGTAGCTTACAGCAGGCATATCCTTTCTTTTATTCTCGTCAATCATCTTAGCAGTAACAATGGACCCAACTCATGTCTTCCCATTCACTCAGTTTCTTTGGTCTAATATTTGCCAATATTTGCTAACCACAGCTTTATATCTTGTATCTATGGCTCCTGGGATTCATCTTTCCAATAAATTAGATGGAAGTAGAGCCACCTTGTGTGGGGAGGAAATATATGGATGATAGCACTACTTGATGTTATGTACTGAAACTAAGGCGGGATAGCCTACCTGGGATTGTTCAAGGGAGCAAGTTAAGTTTCCCTTACATATGGATGTGTAAGCTAAGTTCCTGAAGATATCCCTGAACTAGTTCAAATACTATTACATATTTTTTTCTGAATTACAAATTTAACATCTAACATGTCTTAAAATCCTGCCCTCTAGGGTGCCAGGCCTCATTAACATAAAGATAGTACTGCATCTCTAACTCCATGAATTTAAGACACCTGGCGCAGTATTGGAAGAAAGTATTGTTTTGTTGAATCAGTAAGCTTGTTCTTCATGGGAGGAGAGCTAAAGCAGTTTAGATTGAGGGCTGAAAAAGATACTGGCCATGTCTACATGAGATGCTGACTGCAGAGTTGTTACTGCAGAGTCATTTAGTACTCGTTTGCACATGTGTATGAAAGTACTAAATGACTGTAGTAACCAGAGTTACTGCGCAGTAGTATCCCCGAATGGCTTTTTGGTAATGCTGACTGCTCAATAGCTCATTACAACTGTGCAGTAGCATCGCATCATGTGTCATGCTTGTTTAGTTGCAGCTGCTGGGGCTTTTGCTATATTTTATAATGCAAAGTGCATCTCGGGTTTTTTTTCCCTTGGGAAACAACAGCACTACATGTAGGTGGTACATTCATGTGGTCATATATAGATATTAAGACGATGAAAATTATCCATGATATAAGTTTCCAAAATGTTGCATGTAATATGCAAAGAACAAACAACTAATCCAGTTAAGAAACTGAGGCAGGAAAAAATGAAGTGACTTAGCCAAGATCACACTGCTGGCTAGCAGCTGCTTAGTCTCAATATGATTTCACAAAGTTATTTAAAATTAGAAAATATCTTACCTACATCTTTTATTTCATCCTGTCCCATGATACAAAAATAAGGGATCACTTAAAGTTAATGGCAAGGAAATTTGTAACAAAAGAAAAGTTTATTTAGCACATGTCTCGTGAGCCTGTGTATTCCACTCAACAAGAGATCGTTGCCAAGTCAAACACTAAAGCTGGATTAGAAAGGAAGAAAGATAATATTAACAATAATAGCAGTAGCTATGTAAGCTAAATTGAGGATTAAATCAGGGTGAATACTTCAGAATACTTCTTTATATGTTACTTTGAAACTCATTCAATCAATGTGTTTAGTAGTAAGATTTTTTTGCCAAAGCAATTTATTTTAAGTCAGTGTCACAGAATATTTAGGGACAATGAATTATTTGACACCTGTAATCATTAGGACGAACAGCAGGAAGCTAATTCTGTGTTTACCCAGTCAGGGAAGGGTGATCGCAATGTGATGTATTGCAATGGGACCATATGATTGTGTCCACTAGTAAGAGGCTGAATTTTAAATATTAACTATTCATGGAGAAGTTCCCATAAATGAAATGCAGACCACAGATTATTCACTGCAGTTATTCAGCAAATAATTAAAAAAAACAAATACATTGGTACCTGTCTGGGGAACACAGAACAAAGGGTAAAACTAGTTGAACTAAATCTATTACCTGTGAATAATTCACTTATTTCTAAATGCCAGAAGGTAAGCTGTGCCTTTAAAGATTTCATGTTTTTTACCTGTCCCTAGAGATGTGCCATAAAAGCTGAAAAATTAAAAAGTAGTGTTTATGGTCCTCTAGGAATATCTGCTTTCTCGGAAAGCTGGTGATGACTGATTTTACATTTAGGGTGCTGGCACATCTGCAGATGCCCACTCTAACTCATGGCACTTTGCATAAAGTACCATGAGTTAGAGTCAACCCTAACCCCCACCCAACAGATCTTCATCTTTTGGGTTGTGGGGGGATTAAGCCTGCCTGACTGTCCTACAAATGGGACTGGGCTGATGCAGCCCTGCTCTCCCCCCCTCCCAGCTCCAATGCTGTCTGCACGAAGGGAAGGGGAAGGGAAGTAGGGGAGGGGGGAGGGAGCTGTGGATTGGAGTTTACCTGGACTGATCTGAAGGGGGGGTGGGGTGCACGGGGTACTGCAAGGTGTGGGGGGGCTCAAATCCCTGCCCCCTCCAGCTCAGGCTAGGAAAACCCCAGCCTATGCCTCCACTACACTTCCCTACCCCCCTCTCTTCCTGTGGACCGGGGTGGGGCTTAACAGGGTTGGGCTATGTCAGCTCAGCCCTGATCATGCTGACAAATTGACACTAGGGAACACAAGTTCCCTAAGGTGCTTCACTTTGGAGTGGTTTCACCTGATCCCTCATTAAATGAGGGTTAGTTTGTCATGAGATCAGCCACTTTTAAAGCACTCTGTCAGAAGGAACTATTTAATATATTCTCTATTTCCAAGAAATGAGTGATAAAATGGAAAGGAACAGTGTTTGAAGATTTTCTACACTATGCTATCAATAAACTATTGCTTATTTTTCCTTATTAAACACACAATCTTGTAAAAATTATTCACTAAAATTTCTCCTTGTATGCAATTCAACTGTAAATAATAAATATCCAACTTATATCAGATAAAACATTTTGTATTTTGGGACTGCTGAACTCAGTTGAGAAATTGTCCCACCAGAAAGTCTCATGCATGTAGAAAACACATCAGAAACAATGTCTACACAAAGCAACATAATAAATTAGTATTAGACCTGTGTCTCCAAATACTTAGTACAGTGATTACTGCCTGTGAATGTGTTTGCTAAGTAATAAGCACTCTGCTTGGTAGTAAGTATTTGCAAGATTATTTTACTCAGCCAGTCACCAAAACAAATATGTATTATTCCAGATTTTTTTTTAAAAATCTAGTAATTTTAAGCCACCTGACAGCAAAAATAAAAGTAATCATCACTTGTTACATAGCAATCTTAAATTGTATAAATATTACACAGCATCATGGGTATTGCTAACAGAACTAATTCTTTGTAATTTAAAAGAAAGCTCTTGAGCTCTGAGTTTTCATGACCAAAGTAGTGTTTCAATAATGTATTAACATAACTATAAAACTACTAAGTATATGCTATCAAATATTAAGCTATGATAAACTACTAACGCAGATTTTTATGTTGCCTATTAAAACACTGTTTTTCTATTCCAGATTTGCCATTAAACACATCTTGACCATGTATTTATAAAAGGCTGAGAGAGTGAGTATTTTTTTTTAGGAAAGGTGGAAATATGCCCTCTTGATGACTTGTAGGTGCTTAATTAAAAGTGTTAATAGCTGTCAATTTTAATACTGTAAGCTACTCTTATGTATGGAATAATAGACTTTGACTGTTTAAGCACTTAAGGGACACGTCTACACGAGATGCTTAATGGCGTATTAGCATAGTTTACTATGAAGTAAGCACATGGGTCTACACGTGCACATGCTTACTTCTCCGTAAATCTCCCCAATCCTGAGTAAATTTGCTACCTGCAAATGCAAATAGCAAATTTACTTGCCATTAGTAATGGTCACATAGCACTCATTTAGACACCTGGCTCCCAGTCAGCCATCTATGAGGGGGTGGGAGATAGCTCCAAGCATCTCCCTGCAGCAGCCCTGTAGTCACAGAGCTGCTGCCGGAGATAAGCATCTCTCAGCAGTGGCTCCACAGTCTTGGAGCTGGGAGTTCCCTGCAGGTGTGGGGCTAGGGAGCTTCTTCCTTGCCCATCTCCATGAGCACAGAGCTGGCAGGATAACAGGCTGGGGAGCTTGTTTTCTTCCTAATTCTGTGAGCACAGAGATGCAGGGGGGAGACAGGCTAGGGAGCTTATTCCCTGCCCAGCTCTGCAAGCATGGAGCTGGAGGGGGAACAAGCTCCCCTATCTGCTCCCTTCTAGTTCCATGCTCACAGAGCTGGGCAGGGAATAAGCTCCCTGATTGTGGCGTAGGGCCTGGGAGCTCCCTGCACAGGGACGGTTCCCTGCCCAGTCTGGTGCTGGCTGGGACCTGCCTGTGACCAGGGCAGTTCCCAGGCAGCCCCAGGCTGTGCAGAGAAGCACATGTAGCCTGGAGGTAGCTGGAGACTGTCCTGTTTCAGGCAGTCCTCAACCAGCTCTGAGCTGCACATGCAGACTTCCCCATGCAGCCCAGGGCTGGCCGGGGACTGTCCTGTTTGGGGACAGGTACCAGCCCCATGCCTTGATTGAGTTATAAAGGCACAGGGCTTAAAGCAAGCTGAAGGGGTGGGTCAGGTCCAAGCCCCCTGCTGTGATCCACCGTTGGGGCAGCTAGCAGCTACCTCACTGCTAGCTGCCCCAACAGTGGATCAGGGCAGTGAGCTGGGACCTGCCGCTCTCTTGCAGCTCTTTACAAGGCCTATGCCCCAAATTGGGGAGCCAGCACCAGGAGCTCCCTGGTGCTGTGGCAGAGGGACATTGTCTTTGCCCCAGCAGCAAGCAGCACCTCAGGGCCAGGAGACAGCTGTATCCTGGCCCAGTACTTCCTGCCAGCCTCTGGGCTAGCACCCAGGGGGCGCTTGGAGCTACCTCCAGTGGCCACAGGGGTGCATTGTAGGGCTGCAGGGAACTGGGAACAAATCTTCTCCCTTATCGCTGCATGTGTAGACACCTATCCAAAAACCCTTACTGTGCAGAAGTTTACTGCACAGTAAATCTAGGCTGGAGTAAATGCATGTGTAAACGATCCCCAAGTTCTATTATTTAAATATCAACTCTTACTTTATTTAGATACTAGCAACATACTTATACTGCAACTAACATGTCTGAGTAGTTTCCTGTTCTTAATACAGACAATATTTTTCCAGTTAAATACTTATGTTGCATATAACATTTTAAAAAACAAAGATTATTTATAGCATGTTAATGTGGACAGATTTTTGCAGATTCCTCTCTGTTTAAAGGGTTCTAACTAGCTGGTTGCCAAGACCATGCATGGGATAAGGTAGAATAAAAGATGGGTGCTATAAGAGAGTTCTACTTACTAATTTAAATTGAATACTTCTTTTTGGTTTAAATGAAATATTTGGATATTAAACCATTTTAAACACTTAAAAATATAGAATTTCAAAACCAAACTAATAAAATAAGTCAATAAAAAGAGAAAAACAAAATGCCTTGGGGTTTTAGAATTGTTTTCTCATTTCCTGTTAAGGAACTAGTTGGTAAGATCAATGTGAACTAACCAAATATTTCAGTAGGCACATCCACACGAGAGGCTGACTGTGCATTAGATGAAAATACTGTGCAGTAGCACATCACAGCACAGACAGTGCTAATACACTGTTATGCAGTATTATTAAGCTACTGCACAGTAGTGTTACCTAAAAGATGTTCACTGGCACTACTGGGTAGCAACTCCAGTTACTGTGCATGTATTTAGTACTTGCTAATACAAGTACTAAATAAATGTGCAGTAACAACTGCACTGTAGTGTCTTGTGTAGATGCACCCAGTGTTTCCAAATCTACATTTTGCACACACCCCATCACACTTCTTATATAAAAATGGGCTTCATTGAGATCCAGTCCTAAGTTGATTTTACACTTCACTTGCTTTTCTTGGGTTACTTGACAAGTTCAGTAATCATTTGATCTCTCAATTATTGGGCATTACTCATTGATACAGAAGGGATATGGGCAGATAAAATAGTAACATGTATCTAAAAGTACACATACTGCTATTTCACATTGATCCTAATGACCCAGAGGTTCAGGCTCAGTAATAGTATTGAACATAAGTGAAGCTATCTAATTTGTGTTTCCAGTCTTTCTTGTTTCATCTTTACAAGAGTATTGACAAGTTTCCTGCTTCTTCTGTGCCTAAGCTAGTATCAGGTCCAGGGTAGGTGTTCAAACTGTCAGAACTGGCAAAACCAAAGAAAGTTTGTGAAAAAACGTGAAGTCATATAATTGGCATAAATTCATGGAGGGAATACTGCCACTGCAAATACTATAAATGTATGTTTGGAAGCAGATTTTCATATTCCCTGACCTACCCTCTGGGAAAGTAGATAAATTAATGACTGTGAAGGCCAAATACCTAGATCCAAAATAGTATTAATTTATAATGGTTGTTTGCTTTGCTTCTTTTCTTTCCTTTCCTTTTTCTGCTTTGGTAGTTAGTCATGATTAGAATTGAAAAGGAGCAACTAAAATACCATTATTTGATATTCTAACAGCATTATGATATTTACGACAAATACAAATACAGTTCTGAATTACACCAATTAGAAACAGCAGATTCCAAATGAAGGATCACACCTTTTCTCTCCACAATGATGCAAAGAATGAAAATAGATATAACAGTCGAGGTATAAAATGCTAAAAATAGAAGTCTAGATAGCCAGCTTGTGTAAAATAGCTCTATTGACTTATGTGCGGGCTGGCTCCCGATCCCATCCTCGCCATGTGTGAGCCAGGCCTGTCTTTGTGCACACGGACTGTGGCAAGCAGCCCGGGCACACGGGGCTGGAGAAAACCGCGGGGCGGTAAGGTACGCATGAGCTACAATCAGTTACGGAGGCGTAATGGTTGATTGAAAAGATTATTTACTTACACCCAAGGTGGTCGTGGTGTAGGCTGGACAGCTTTCCAGGCGCAGCTCCGTTTGAATCCTCGTTGGAGGACTCTGACAAACTCGGTTCTTTGACCCCGGAGTGGTTTAGGCTCCACGGGTTCGGCAATTCTTTCCTCACGGAGTGGCTGAATCTCCGTGGGTTCTGTTCGGTTCCCAGGTCCCCCGGCGCTGGTAAGACTCCGTGGGTTCGAAAATTGGGTATATAGGATAGGGATACGTCTAGGATTGCGCTCGGTGACGGGGAGAGGCTGGAAGCTAAACAGACCTCCGTTGCCTGCTTAAGAAAGGTGCGTTAGGTCTGCAAGGGTCCACATCGCTTGGAGATCTTCACATAGCATGAAGTCTCCTCCTCCTGGCGAGTTCTGTATCTCTCCAGGTTTCCTCTCTCTCCAACTTGGGCGGA
Source organism: Alligator sinensis (assembly GCF_000455745.1). Taxonomy (NCBI): domain Eukaryota; kingdom Metazoa; phylum Chordata; order Crocodylia; family Alligatoridae; genus Alligator; species Alligator sinensis. The sequence continues at coordinate 569,777 of NW_005841877.1, forward strand.
AGCTACCCAAGCCTTTTGTACGGCTAGCAAGCCAATAGCTAGCCGCCACGTATGCCTACATTTAGAACCGGCCAATAATGTGGCACAAATCTAAATACAAATGGCGGGAACTCCTTTGCACCGTGCATCACTATGATGCAAAAGAAATGCACCATGCAAAGAAGGCTACAAACGGCAGGAAATACTCTTTTGCACGCGGGTTCTCCTATTGCAGCAGAAAACTCTATCGTGCAAAAAAGCTGCAATTTGGCGGGAACATAGTTTAGCGGTGCCAAGCACACAAAAACAAAAAAACACGACTTTGGGTTGTGACAACTTAATCTCATCATTGTCAGTCAGATGGCTGGCTGGCATAAACTTATAATGGAGAAACATTAGCAACTTCAGTTACAGACCTGATTCTGCAAAATAATCCACAAGGGTGACCTTCTACACCCTCCCAGAGTCTGTTCTTTCAGGGAGGTGTAAATATCCACACATCCAACTCTATGCAAACTAAAGTCCTATTCTTCCCCCACTCCACCCACCACAACCCCAAAACAATTATGAATAAATTGCCAAAACAAGTTTGAATGACTTAATTTAGGAATTTAACTGGAAGTAACCAGGGTGGAAGTATAGTGCATATGGGAAATAAGGGGGCTATCAGCAATTAAGAACCACATCATCTAAATGCACCTGTGAACGCCTTATCTACACTAGCAGCTCTGTCTTTGTTACCATCAGTAGAGCTGGGCTATTTGTATCAATAATGGAATTTTTTTGGTAACATTAATAGAAAAAAGGCCACCTAGTAAAACAAAGAATATTAAGAGACAATTGTTTTTCATTAAAATAAAACAGAGAAATAATCAATAAAGAGCGTAATCATCATCAGTGATCCCTTACAGTCTAGGATGATCACCCCATGGGGAATGGGCTGTAGATGAGTCTGTTGACAGCTAAGAAGGCCAATCCTAGAGCCACAGACTCTCTGGCAGACACCATAGATGGTGGTTAAAGGAAAGGTTGGACCGTGGATTTCTCTGTCTTGTTTTCTTTCCTTCTATTTCTGTCCAGGGTGAGACAGTTTTCTTCAAAGTAAGATGTAACTTCTCTCACAAGGCATTGGCATGTAGTCTTATCCTGGGCTAGTTTTTCTCAATTTGTGATGACACACTTGTTAATGTTCACCTTTGTTTTGGTCAATGTACATCAGGCATGCACACACACTGCCCTGTTCACCACAGCTGATATTAAATAATCAGCACTTCCATACTGGTGGTTTTTAGCATTGGTGAGGACACTGGCATTTTTGCAATGATCCTCCCACTTTATGTCAAGGATCTTCCAGAGGTAGCACTAATGAAAGCATTTCAGGCTTCTAAGGTGGTCCCTGTAGGTCACCCAAGCTTCACAGCTGTAAAGAAGAGTTAGAGTTACCACCGACTTATATAATAGGAGCTTTGTTCAAGTCCTGACATCAAGATCACTGAGAAGATGATGATACAGTCTTTCAAAGGCAGAGCTGGCACATCAGATCCTATACTGGATCTCCTCATCAATGTTGGCTTTCTTTGAAAGATGACTGCCAAGGTATGTGGAGTGTTCATTATTCTCCATCTCCTGTCCATCAGTGAGGATCTTTGCCAGGGGAGTTAATTGGCCCAGAGCAAGCTGGTGAAGCACCTTTATTTTTCTGATGTTAAGGGTCAGTCCCAGGTACTGGTATACTTGAGAGAAGCAGTTAAGCACCATTTGTAGCTGCTCCTTAGTATGTGCAATTACAGCACAATCACTAAAGTTCCACAATCAAGGTCAATGTAAGTTTGGTTTTGGCATGGACGGGGGAAAGATTGAAAAGGTCCCCACCCATACTGTGTTGGCTACAAAGGACCAACTCATAGGATCATCATAAAATTCTAGTTTATTAGACGGATGCAAAAGTCAGATCATAAACCTTGGGGATGATCCCCTCAAACACACACACATTCATGCACACACACATACTCACAGTAGCTAGCTATGAACATTAAGCACCGATGTCAAGATATACCTATCCTCAAGCGCTGGAGTCCGCCATCGATGGCCAGTCTAGACTTCTTTCAGTGCGATGTTGCTTCAGAAGGGGATCACCGGCTGCTCCTCCTGGCTGGGCAGGCAGTGTGCTAGTCAGGTCAGAGAGGGCGCCATTGGGGGTCATTCTTTGCTGCCTTTTATCCCTCTCTGGCAGACTTTGGTGACTCCCCAATTTCTAGGCTTACCCAATCCAGGGGTCATTGATCTCGTGAGATGTCCCCCTTGGTGGTTGCTGGGTGGCAGCTGTCAGCCCCAGGGGTCACGTCCACAGGTACGTGCAGTCTTGGGAATCCGTTGATAAAGTTTGATTAATTCACTGCTGTGATTAGTTCAAACCAGGGCTTCTGTACCTTTAACAGTGAAGTTTCAGGGAGTTCCTGGCACTGTATTGATCCTTTCCTCTCCTTAGTCTCCTTAGTCCTACCCACAAAGGCATCGACAAACTATATTTTTATTAAAAGTATACCTTATATTCTATAAAAATAATAACAATATAATAAAAGAAGAAGAGGGAAGGAAGAAAAGGTAGAAAAGAGAAAGCATCCCCAAAAGGGGGCAAACAAATACTGCACAAGGGCCTTTTTGCCATATGGAGGGGCTTCACATTGGAGGTGGGGGACAGGCAAAAGAAGAGTTTTCTTGCTACAACTGTACTCGATGCCAGTGCCATATGGCAGACAGACATGGGTGAGCATCTTGATCACAAGAAAGATGGAAAACAGGATTGGTGCAATCACACATTTGTTTGGCTGCATAGCAGAGCCACTGCATATAATGGAAACACTCATCTGATCATGAAGGAGTGTTAGGATGGTGATACATTTTCCTGGACAGCCAAACTTTCATAAGAACTTCCATAGACCCCCATGGTTAACAGAGTTAAAAGATTTGGTCAAATGGATAAAGGTCAAATGTAGTGCCTGATGTTGTTCTTAGCATTTTTCCTGAATCCGCTGGGCCACAGAAATAATGTCCATGATGCCTTTTGATGGTTTGAAGCTACATGGAGATTTGGGAAGGATTTCTTCTGTAAAAGGAAGTAGTTGGTTCAGTATAATTCAAGCAAGGATGTTCCCAGTAATGGAGAGGAGGGTAATGCCTTGATAGTTTCTACCATCAGCCTTATCTCCCTTTTTAATAAAAGAGAGAAATAAAAACCAATAAAGGGTGTACATATACCATAACAAATTAAAGGAACAAGAAAGTTATCAGTAGCTGGAAACATCTATAATACTTATTACTTTGAAATGGACCCATAATCTAATTGTCATTTATAACACATCTGTAATCAGCATAATGAGTTTTGGATATCCAGAAGACAAGTTTCTTCCTAAAAGTCAAAGTCTTATTTAGACAGGCAAAATGATAGAAAGGTGATTGGAATTGTATAACCAAAATTTAGAATTGTGTGTGTGGGTATACAAACATAAGCAGGACCCTGTTGACACATAAGACAAGAGAGGGGATGTTCCATGAATAAAGACCCATAACACATGATGTATGCTTTTACTTACTGCATAAGTGACAGAAAGACTGTAACCATATGGTTAGGAGTGATAACACAATGGTCATTCTTTCCATCTTCTTTGATTTCTAAATAGCCAGTCTCAGTAAAAACTTCCAGACCTTATTTTTTTTCTTTCCATAAATGGTTTGTTCATTTCTCTGGACGTAGATTTTCCACATATCATGTTCTTTCATTGGAGACAAAAAAATGGAGCATAAAAGGGTAGAATGAGGACGGACAACTTTTTGATCTAGTTTTTCTCACTGAAAATCAACTTCTGGATAGATATGAAATCTTTTTTTAATCTGTCATGACATAATATTTTTCCCTTCCAGCAGCTACAGCTTCAAATCTGAGTAGCAATAAAGCAGTTACAACAGACAAAGCAAAAATAGTATTTGCAAAATGTCTCTGAAGGACTTCATGCAAAGTACAAGGACATATACTTGAAAACATGACTTTATCCCTCAAAGCTTTAAAGTCTACTACATGTAATACAGAATTAAATATAGGTGATAATATCAAGCAGTTTGGTAAGGAACTCTCCACTCTTGTTTGTAGTTTTAATAGCACTCTACAATAATACATCAGCTTTTTATAGCAACAATGTCATAGATAGGACAGGTGTGAGCAGAGTTAAAGAATAGTGAAGACATATCTATCTTACAGGATGCAAGGACTCCAAACTTCTGTTTGTAATAAAGGCAAAAAGCTGGAGCATGTAATTGTATGCTATTTCACTTTGGGAAGGGGAATGTAATGCAAAGATTTTCTGGTGCAGCTGAAACCAGATCCTCAATACTCACTTCTGTTGTAGTGCTTGGAGAGAGTTACCATGTGATAATGACTAGGCAGGTGGCAAGATGCAACTGTTGTGCCTAATGCTAATAGATTTTTATGCACCTGTGAAGTGTGAATACAGCTAATCTGCTAAACCAGACTATTGGTATCTGACTCATTTACTTTCTTGTCTGTTACATTTTGCCTTCTAGATTTCTAAATTTTCTGGGACAGGGACTGTAACATTCTGTTTGTACAATGTCCAGAATGGGATATGTACAAGTTGAGTTGTCAACTACAAAAAAATAAGAGCCATGTTAAATAATGGTATCTTCAATCAGGTGAGACAATTCCAAATGTTTCATCAATTTCTAGCATAGCAGATTTCCCATTGGACATCTTGTATTTTAATAATATCTCCCTTTTGATTTTTGGTTCCATCTTCAGGCTCTCCACCATCCACTGAAGTGGTTAGCTGTGTTAGTCTGTAGTCAAGCAGAAGTGAGGGCACGGTGGCAACTTTGAGATTACCTAGTTCAGAGAGTTGTGAGCTTTCATAGGCAACAACCTACTTCATCAGATGTTCTGAATGCACCTCCCTACCTTCTGCCTGCATCATCCAGTTTTCTGAATGGATTTGTTATTAATTCTTCATTCTGTATTGGGTATTCATCAAAATACTCTTTTTTTATACTTTGGCCCCTCACTGCAGTATCTGGGGACTTTGATCATAGAGAAGTAAGGTTGGAAGGGACCTCAAGAGGTCACCTAGTCCAGCCCTCTGCCTGAGGCAGAATCAAGCCTATGATGCTTGTTCCAAAACCTGTTGATGAGCCAAACCATCCTATACAAATCAATTGACTAACCTTTTAATAAAACTACATAGTGAACCCTGTGGAATGGCTTCAAAGTACTATCCAACATGCTTTTCCATCTATGCATTGCAACTGTTTGATATGCTCTGTGGACCTCTTCTGAGCATTGAAACATACAAGCAAATGTTATCTTTACTTTATATAAATTAAAACATCTTTGGTTTTATAAATATTTCACAGGTTATAGTAGCTTAACAATTCCATGTTGTTGGTGCATTTCTCCTTTATTTGATTAGAGAGAATATCTTCAAAAACAATATGTCAATTTTTAAAATAAATGTTTTTTGGAAAGCATAGTAAGTGGTCCAGAATTCTAAAAAAAACCCCTCCCTTCCATCTCAACAAAACTTGTTTTAAAATAAACTCATGACAACATGGACATATTTCTTTCTGAACTAGTATATGTATTCAGAAAAAAGGCTGATTAAATAGATGTAGTTGCTGAAACTTACCTGTATTTTTTCAATTGTTTCTAAATCAGTCATCTAAAACAAGTCTATGCAAATTATGTTCATCAGGAGGTTTTGGAGCTTATCAATAGATTTTGGAACAAGCATTGGTTCTATACTCAGTGAAATTGGTGATAAAGTTCCACAGACTGTTAGGGTGCTTGGGGACTGAGGAAGGGGAGGAGAGCATTTTAATTAGAGGAGTCCCCAGCCAGCCACTGTAATTCTGTAATTAAAATTCAATAGCATTATGTATCACAAATATTTAGTGCAAATAGCTAAAATTCAGCCATTAGACCAATATTAATCCCCTTTCTTAACTACAGTCCTGAGCATGGGGGATTTTGTTAAAGGAGTTTTCCTGGAAACTCTCTCACCTTCTTTCACTGTAAGCTTGGTGAGAGTAATCAGGGAAATGGGAACCTTTCAAGACCAAGGAGCAGTGAACAGGCCAACTTACAGAGGAGTTTGCTAGGGAAAGTTTGCTTGGAAATAGGAGTGGGAAGAGAGAGGTGGTGGATTAAGGAGTCACTGCCACTGCCAGCTCTTCCTCTGCTTGCACCTATGAGGTGTCTATTTAGGCAGGACCAGTCACTGTCAAGGCTTCCACCCAGGTCATGGTCATGATTTGGTATTGTGGTGAATATGGCTTTCAAATTCCTTCCAGTGACAATGGGCATGTGCCTGCGATGTGAGCAGAGTGGGGGAGTGCCTGTAATGTAAGCAGGGCCTCCTGGTGGTGTTCCTCAGAAACAGGCAAGAGATCTACAGGAGCAGGTGTTAAGGCTCTGAAGTATCCTCCACCCTGAGGACTTAATTGATTCAATGCTGGAGGAGACCTCTAGGGCTGTGGAGGAAGGACTACCAGAGGCAGTGCTACAAAAGACAGAAGACATGGACAACTAGAAGCTAGTAATCTTTGGCAGCAAGCAGAAGTCTTCATCTCCACCGTAGTAGTTTGCCTGAGAACAGATATGAAGCTGTAGCAACAGAGGAGGAGGATCATGTTCCGTTGCTAGAGGAGGCCTGGCCAGGCCTCCCCATAGTTGAGAGGACTGAGACCACTGCCACCAAGAAGAAGAGATGAATGCTGGTGGTTGGAGATTTCTTTCTGCTGGGGACTGAGGCATCCATCGTCTGGGCTGACCAGTTCTCTTGGTAGGTCTGCTGCTTACCCAGAGCCTAGATGCAAGATGTCATGGAAGGATTACCAAGACACATCCAGCCCTATTACTACTACCCCATGTGGCTTATCTATGTCAGCACCAATGATACTGCCAGGGGTGACCATGAGCAGACTGAAGTGACTGCAGGGCTCTGGGTGCAAGGGGGATGGGGCAGGGGCTCAGGTGGTGTTCTCTTCAATCCTTCCTGTCAAGGGAAATGGCCCAGGCATGAGCAGATGTATCCTGCAGATCAATGCATAGCCATACACGCGGTGCCACCAGCAGGGCTTTGGCTTTCTCAACCACTGGATGTTGTTCCAGGAAGAGTAATTGCTAGGAAGAGATGGAATCCACCTGACAAAAAGAGGGAAGAGCAGCTTCACAGACAGGCTCACTAACACAGTGAGGAGAGCTTTAAACTAGGTTCTCTGGGGGATGGAAAGCTCTGAAGTAAGTAGGGAAGCAGGTAACCTGATGAACCATGAGCAGGAGAGGGCAACAAGGGAGGCCTTCCCGTTTTTCTTGAGAAAGTAGGGCAATTGGCTAGTTACCTCAGGTGTCTGTACAAGAATACATGGAGCCTGAGAAGCAGGCAGGAAGAATTGGAAGTCCTCACACAGTCATGGAACTAGGATGTGACTGGAAAAATAGAGACTTGGTGGGATAGCTCACATAACTGGAGTATTGTCATGGACTGGGAGGGGCAGGGGAGAAGAGGCAGGGGAGTTGTGCTTTATGAAAAAAGGCTGTATGATTGCTCAAAGCTCCAGTATGAAACTGGAGATAAGCCTGTCTGTGAGTTAGGGTCAGAGGGGAGAGCAACAGTGATGACATCTTGGAGGATGCCTGCTATAGACCACCAGATCAGGATAAGGTGGATGAGGCATTCTTCAAACACCAAGCAGAAGTTTCCTGATAACAGGTTCCAGTTCTCATGAGGGATTTCAATCACCTGACATCTGCTGAAAGGACAATACAACAGTGCACAGGCAATGCAGGAGGTTTTTGATGCACTGGGGACAACTTCCTGGTGCAAATGTTGCAGAGACCAAGTAGGGGCTGTGTTCTTCTTGACCTGCTGCTGTTCACAAAGAGGGAAGAATTGGTAGGGAACATAGAAGTGGGTGGCAACTTGGACATCAGCAACCACAAAATGAGTGAGTTCATGATCCTGATGAACGATAGGAAGGAGAGCAGCAGAGTAAGGAAGTTGGACTTAAGAAAAGCAGACTTAGACTCACTCAGTAACTGATGGGCAGGATCCCCTGGGAGGCCGTTCTGAGGGGGAAACGTCCAGGGGAGCTGGTTGTGTTTTAAAGAAACCTTATTGAGGGTACACAGGAAGACTAGCAAGTAAGGCAGAAGACCAGCTTGGCTTAGCAGATAACTTTTCAATGAGCTAAAACAAAAAAGGGAGCTTGCAAGAAATAGAAACTTGGACAAATGACTAGGGAGGAGTATAAAAATAAAATCAGAAAGACAAAATGCAGTTGGAGTTGCAACTAGCAAGAGACATGAAGGGTAACAGGAAAGGCTTCTATAAGTATGTCAGCACCAAAAGGAAGGTCAGGAAAAGTGTGGGTCCTTTATAGAATGGGGGAGGCAACCTAGTGACAGATGATGTGGAAAAGTATAAATACTCAATGCCTTTTTTACCTCAGTCATCACAGGCAAGGTCAGCTCCCAGACTACTGCACCTGGCAACACAGTTTGGGGAAAAGGTAAGTGGCCAAGAGTAGCAAAAGAACAGATTAGGGACTGTTTAGGAAAGCTGAATGTGTGCAAGTCCATGGGACTGTATGCAAGGCACACAAGGTGTTAGAGGAGCTGGCCATTGTGACCACAGAGCCTCTGGCCATTATCTTTGAAAACTTATGGTGATCTTGAAAGGTCCTGGATGATTGAAAAAGGGCAAATATAGTGCCCATCTTTAAGAAAGGGAAGGTGTATTATCCAGGAACTACAGACTGATAAGCCTCATCTCAGTCCCTGGAAAAATCATGGAGCAGGCCCTCAAGGAATCCATTTCTAAGCACTTGGAGGAAAGGAAGGTTTTAGGCACAGCCAGTGTGGATTCACCAAGGGCAAGTCATGTCTGACCAATCTGATGCTTTCTGTAATTAGATGACTGGTTCTGTGGATACAGGGAAAGCAGTGGATGTAATTAATACCTTGACTTTAGCCAGGCTTTTGATACAGTTTCCCACAGCATTCTTGCAAGGCAGCTGAGGAAATATGGGTTGGAGAATGGACTGGAAGGTGGATAGAAAGCTAGCTGTTTTGTTGGCCTCAACAGGTAGTAGTCAATGGCTTAACGTCTAGTTGGCAGCCAGTATCAAGTGCACTGCCCCAGGATTTAGTTAACTATCTTCATTAATGATCTGCAAGATGAGCTGAATTGCACCCTCAGCAAATTTACGGATGACAACAACTTGGGAGGTATAGTAGATATGGTGGAGGGTAGGGTTAGGATTCAGAGTGAACTAGATATATTGGAGGATTGAGCCGAAAGAAATTTCATGAGATTCAATATGGACAAGTGCAGAGTCCTGCACTAAGGATGGAACAATCCCATGTACTGTCACAGCCGGGTGACTGAATGGCTAAGCAGCAGCTCTGCAGAAAAGTACCTGGGGGTTACAGTGGACAATAAGATGGATATGAGTCAGCAGTGTGCCCTTGTTGCCAAGAAGGCTAGGGGCATACTGAGTTGCATTAGTAGGTGCGTGGCCCTGGCTGCTTCCAGGGCAGCAGCAGAGCTTAGCTAGCTGCTCAGAGCCTGGCCAGCAGCCAGAGTATGGCTGTGGTCTGGCTGGCCAGGCTGTTTCTGGTGGTGCACACTGCTGCTACAGGCACCACACTGTTTTTTTTTCGCAGCATTTTTTTTTTGACACTAGGTTCTCTAGGTGCCAAAAAACCACCACTGCACTGCTAGTTAGTGTGCACTGGCGAGGCCGCGTCTGGAGTACTGGGTTCAATTTTGGGCCCCCACAAACAGAAAGGATGTGAGCAAGTTGGAGAGAGTGCAACAGAGGGCAATGAAAATGGTAACGAGCTGGATCGTATGATTTATGAAGAGAGGCTGAGGGAACTGAGTTTATTTAATCTGCAGAAGAGAAAACTGAGAGATTTGATACCAGCCTTCAACTGCCTGCAGGTTGGTTCCAAAGAGGATGGAGCTAGACTGTTCTCAGTGGTGACAGATGACAGAACAAGGAACAATGGTCTCAAGTTGCAGCAAGGCTTAGGTTGGGTATTAGGAAAAGCTTTCTGTCTAGGAGCGGTGACACATAGAACAGGTTACCTAGAGATATGGTTGAATCTCCATCCTTTGAGGGTTTTAAGGCCCGGCTCAATAAAGCCCTGGATGAAATGATCTAGTTGGGGATGGTCCTGCTTTGAGCAGGGGGTTGGACAAAATGACCTCCTGAGGTCCCTTCCAACCCTAATTTTCTATGATTCTATGACAGGATTCAGATGGGTCAGGTTGGCAGAGGAACCCACATCAGGAAAATAGGGTCCTGCCACTTCAAGAAAGCAGAGCAGCAGGAAGGCTTCTCTGTAATTAAAGGATTAGAAGATCCTTAACAGGTGTAAGAGGAGGCAAGCAATTGGCAAGGAAGACAGTATTTGAATACATAAGCCTCAGCCTGAGATAGGAAGTTGGGTGAGAAACTGTGCCTGGAACAGGAGATGTCTCCTGGGGAAGGGCAGAGACATGGCAGCTTGTGTGTTGCTAACAATGGAACCTGCTGTGACCCAGATGTCAGAGTCAGTGAAGCATCATCTGCCAGGGCAGATCCCCCTCTCCTGTGAAGTTTGTGCACTCATTTAAAGTGTCATTTAAAGTGTTCTTTTGCAGGTGTGTTGTACTCTGTTGTACCCCAGGAGGGAAGAAGTTTCTGTTGAAAAGCAGCAGCTTATTTGTTTATCTTACAGTTAAATTTGTGGGCTGAATATGACTATCAGGGGAAGTGGAGCTCACAGAGTGGTGGAGAGGCGTGCTGTTGGGCCCTGCTAGGAACAGGGAAAATGAGATACACTAGGACTAATTGCCCCAAATTGAGAGCGAGCAGAGGGAGAGAGAGAGGGTTGGGGCCCCAAGGAGCTGGAGACCAGAGCAGCGGACCTCTACCTACCAGACCTAGCCAAAGAAAAGGAAATGAGGCTGGGGAAGCCAAAACCCCAATAGAGCTTTTGGAGGCACGAGGGCCAAACAGTGAGGAGGGAGAAAGGCTCTCACTCAGGTGTTAAACAGCAACATCTGTCAGGCATGACAATGGGGGCAGCTGAAAGTCACAATTATTGCCCATAAGGCATAACTGGGGAATTGACTTAAAGGAGAAGACCCACCCCACAGAGTGAGCAGTAAAGAGGAGCCTGAAATGTAGCACACCTAGGAAAATATTACCCCTATCTCTGTCACCAGCCTCCCAAATTAGAAACTCTTAAAAACTAGTGGGCAAGTTAGGGTATGAGGCAGAGAACAGAGTTTGCAAGCAGGTGAGTTCAACCACCAGGCTAGTTACCTCTGGCCTGCTACACAGGTCCTGTGCCCTCCTCAGGATTAAGTCCCGAATTGCTTCTCCTCTTGTGAATTCCGAGAGAAGTTGTTCTGGAAAGCAGCCATTTATTACATCCAGAAATTTTATCTCTGCATCTTGCTATGATGAGGTGTTTACCCAGTCTATATGTGGATAGTTGAAGTCTCCCTCTATTCTTGCCTGTCTTACTTTTTCAGCTTCTCTAATCATCCTAAGCATTTTGTACTCCCCTTCACCCTTCTGATCAGGTGGCCAGTAATAGCATCCTTTTATTCAACCCTAATTTCTATGCACAGGGATTCTATGATAATTTTCCTTTTAAATAAAATGTTTGCAGTTGCTGTCTATACTATTCTTAACATATAGTACAACTCCTCTGCTTACATATCGTATTCTGTCATTCTTATATTATTTGTAACCCAGTATAATAGTATCCCATTGATCATCCTTCTACCAGGTCTCTGAGATACCAATATTTCAAAGGCATCATTTACTACCAGGCCTCTTTTAATTTACTCTGACTGGTTCATTTATCCCTATCCTAAGGGCATTTCTATGCGGCATGTAATTCGAAACCAGAGGTGACTTTAAAGAAAATACTTGAGGAACCACAGCAGAAGAGCTTCACCAGCATACAGATTTTCATGGGTCAACTTACCAACCTTTCAGTAGGAAAAACTTAGTCTGTTCAAAGCTTAGCACTGCTATGGTAGACTCCATCTACTACCTGCAGTGCAGTTGAAACCACATAGGAACATAGTAGCATACTTTAAAGGAAATAAATTAAAATGTAATTTGACAGAGGTCCCAAATTATTTTGTATATTTGAAAGAAAATTATCTGCGTTTAATTGGAGACTTCAGTTAGCACCATAATACAAGCTTCACCGTATATGTAGTTTGATTATTAGAAGACTCTAGGCTACTCAGGCAGAAGATGAGCCTTTCTAGTGCTGGTCACAACAGTATCAAGTTTCTCAGTTCCTAACTCATTAAACAATTCACCCTTGTACCAATCAACTTTACATTGTAGAGATACTTTCTTCATTAACAGAGACAGATTGCCTTTTCCTTAGCACTGCTGCCCACTCTAAGCAAATGACTAAATATGCATGCTGAGCATATGCTCAGCTATGCCAATGACTCTACACAAGCATTTTTTACTGCGTTAAATGTGACTGTTATTATGTCCTTAGTTCTCTTTGTACATTCAAAGGTTTATTCAGTTGCTAAAGCTGGCTGAGTCACGAAATAGCTTTAACCACCACATGGAAACAGAAGGAAGAAGAACGGGGGATATTCATTTCTTAGAAATTGCCTTCTATAAGATAAACTCAGTTACAGTGGAACAAGATCAGTACCATTGTTAAGGCCATGCAAAAAATTTTCCTTAAGGAAAGAGTTAATCAAAATTATCTTGAGGATTGGAATTAAGATGCTAAATGTACTGCTTGAATTTTAATCTATAAAAGCAGTTCTGAGAGGTCAAATTTGAGATATGTACGATCAATGGTATTGGGAAATATTATATTACTTTACATTTAAAATGTATTAAGCCATATATTTTATAGAGAGAAATTTGCACTTGCATAGAGTAATTTCATTTAAAGCTAGTTCCATCCTGAAAGATTATACTAGTGTGACATTTCCAGTGTGCACAGCACAGGGACAGCATGCAATAGTGCTGTCCTCACCACCTGTGCCTCCCCACACCACGACTGCTCCAGCCCCTGCCCTGACAACAGCGACCAGCACCCTGCACTCCTGCTAGCCACTGTACTGGCCCTGCTGGCCTTCCATGCCAAATGCCCCAGCTGACCCATGGCCATGTCACCCCTCCGGGCCCCACCCCATGAAGTGACTGCTTGCCCACCCACAGTGTTCTGTCCCAGGGCCACTGCCATGCATCTGCCACCTCAACCCCATCCTCCTGGCCAGACCCTGGCATGGACGCCAACAATGGGATCCAAGATGCCACTGCTGGGGCTGCTGTCATCATCCTGGACATCCAATGCCACTGCCTCTGGGCCCACCAGGCCAGTCAGGACTGGTGGCTGCACATCATCCAGCACACCTGGGATGATGAGCAGTGGCTGAAGGCATTCTGTATGAACTGGAACAACTTCTGGGACCCCCTGAAGCAGCTCCAATCATACCTGGAGCAACAAGACACTGGCATGTGGCCGCCCCTCCCCATGGGTACCCGGTTGGACTGCTCAAGCTGGCCATGCCTGCCAGCCTTGGGTACATAAGCCACCTGTTTGGCATGGGCAAAGCCACCACCAGGGAGGCCATCCTGGAGTTGTGTGGCACTCTCCAGGACATGCTGGGGGACACTGTGCTCCATGTGAATGATCCCCTGGTGGTGGTGGTGAGGCTCCATGCCCTGGGATTCCCCCAGTGCATCAGAACCCTGGATGAGAACCTACATCCCCATCACGTGCCTGACCCATGGAGACTGCCCCTATTACAGCTGGAGGGGCTTCCACTCTGTGGTGCTCCAGGCCATCATGGACCACTGCAGGGGCTTCATGCATGTGAGTACCAGCTGGGCAGGCAGCACCCATGATGTCCACATCTTCAGGAACTCCACCCTGCTAACCCAGGTGCAGAGCAGCTACTTTGCATTGGGGGTGCTGGCCCTGCAGCTGGATGCCATGGCAGTCCTACTCCTCCTCATCAGGGACCCTACCTATGCACTCCTGCCCTGGACCATGCAGTCCTGCACTGGCCACCTGGAACCCTGCCAGGCTCACTTTAACTGCTGTCTGGGTGAGACCCGCGCCCTGGTGGAGCACACCTTCAGCCACCTCAAGAGCCACTGGCACACTCTGACAGCCCGCCTCAAGTTCACCAAGAACAACCTACCCCAGGTCCTTATTGCAGCCTTTGTGCTGCATGACATCTGTGAGGCCCCAGGGGAGCTCTTCTGTGAGGCCTGGATGGAGGAGGCACATCAGGTGGCAAACACCTGGCAGTGGGAGCACCACCTGTGGTGGCAGCAACAGAAGTGGCCACCCCTCACTGAGTTCCTAGGAGAGCTGCACACCCTCTAGTGGGGGCAAGAGCATCAGGTGCAGGAGGCGGTGGCAGACCACGTCCTCTAGCACTCCCTGCTGTAGTCCACCTGCACCACCACCCACGGACCCCCACACCCCCTGCCCACACCCAGCACCATGCTCACTGCAGACATGTCTCAGAAGAACAAGTTTTTATTCCCCTCACATCAAACAGAGCCCCCTCCCCTGCAACAAACAGAGCCCCTCCACCACCCACCCCACCCACCAGCAATAAAACATCTTCTTCCCCATGAAAACTGTATGTAATATCCTTTGTATGCCATCCTGGGATGGGGGGCCATGGTATGGGGTCCCATAGGGGCAGAGCCCAGAGGCAAGTGGCCAGCTCCCTGGCTGGTGCACATGCTGCAGTGAGTATAGTGGGTGGGGGCTCACCCAGGGGATATGGCAGCTGATTCTCCCCTGGTATGAGTACCTCCCCTCCATCAGGTAGTGTCCAGGGCCAGCAGCTCTGGTGTGTGGCCGTGGTCCCATTGCAGGAAGCTCTGGCTCTGCACCTGTGTGGAGCCTGGGTGAGTGACGAGCCTGGGCCCAAGTTGGGGGATGGGTGGTGCCAAACCCAGGGCAGGGGCTAGGCCAGAGGCTCTTGGCTGCTGGAGGCAATGCAGGGCCTCCTCTCAGGCCCAGGTGAAGGCCTGTTGCTGGGTGGTGAGTGGCTGCCAGGTGGGGCTAGGGTTGAGGGCTGGGCAGCCGGCAACACGAAGGCAACTGTCAGGACTGAAATGGTGTCCAGCACCCAGCAGTCATTGCCTGTGGTCTCCAGTGCCATGGCCAGGACTGCAGTCTGCTCCCACATGGCCTCCACTTACTCCCACAGGGCCTCCATGGCCAGAAGCTCCCTGTCTTCATGGTCCTGTGCCAGTCTTGTGCATCCTTATGGGCCACATCCTCTGCCTGCCACCTGTCCTACTGGGCCACGTTCTCCACCCAGTATGCCTGAGCATCCCCCAGACAGTCCTCTGAAGCTGTGACCAGGCAGTCCAGGAGGAGGGTCCTGTCCAGTGTCCTCTTCTGGCAGATCTGGTGCATCTTCAGGGCCCTGGTTGTGGGTGGCAGCAGCCCTGAGTCTGCATCCCAGCTGCCATGTGTGGCCTCTTCTGCTTGCAACTGCAAGCCCTGTAGAGCCATGAGAAAGAAGCTGTTTGTGTGATTTTGCAACATTTCAGAGATAAGATGCTCTGTACCAGGGACTGTGCACTGCCTGGCCTCAGATTGTGGGTTGGGCATACCCAGGGACCATGATAAGTCAGCTGGGAAGACCTGGGCCCAGGTGGCCACTGTCCAAGTACCGCATCCCCACCTGCCCCCCTTGCGGCAATCAGGCCACTGGGTGCTGGCAGCAGGCAGCCTGCCTCTCCCTCCCATTCCCAGGGTGGAACAGGCCAGGATACCAGCTGCACCTGCTGCCATGATTCCAGACCCCACTTCTCCCCCTCTCCTCCTGCAGGCCAACCACTCTGTTGTGCTGCTGCTCAGCCCACAGTGGCCAGGCTCAGAGGGCATGGGGCTCTCAGATGAGTGGAATGAGGAGCTGCCTGCTTTCCTGCCCTCCCCACAGGGGCCTCCAGCCAGCTCCCCTCATGCCGCCAATGTGTGCTGAATGTGCCCCCACTGCACATGCCCCAGGTGCTGCATGAGGAGCTGTTTGCAGAGACCAACATGTGCCCAACCCACTATGTCCTGCAGCTGCTGGTGGCCATGGTGTTCCAGGTGAACCTGCGCACTTGGCATGGGACCCTGAGCTACTGTGTCACAGGGGGCAAGCCTGAGCTTCCCAACAACCTCTGCCACTGCCTGGAGAGCTACCTGCAGCTATGCTACATGTCCCTGCCCCCCGCTGCCAAGAAGGACATCACCACCAGCATCATCACATTCCTCAGAAGTTTTGCACCTGTGTTCTTTGGGAGGGGGAACCCAGGGCTAGGGGAGTATGGGCAGGGAGGGAGGGCAAAGGAAGAGGCAGGGGCCAGTGTAGGGACGGCCCTCTCCCACAGTGTAGGGCTTACCATGTGGCTGGGCTGGCATGGCTGGTGGCTCCACATGGTCAAAGCTGTGGGTGACAATAAGCAGCTCCGGGCAGTGTCCTCAGATAGCAGGGAACACCAGGCAGGCGCCCTGTCAGGGACCCAACAGGGAGAAAGTGGTGCACTGACCAGTTGTGGCCGCACACTTGCATCTGGCCTGACAGCTTCTCATAGAAGTGGGCATTGGGGCGCCCGCCCCACTCAAACTGGCGCTACACCTCCACCGTCCCCACAACACCACAAGGTCACCAGTCTCCTCTGTGGACCAGCTGCGGCCCTGGGTGGTGGGCAGAAGAGTGGGTATGGTCAAAAATGATACCATCAGGGGTCCTGCACTGGCTTTCTGTCCTTCTGCTGCCAGACCTGGGCAGCTGCCTGCAGCACCCAGCACAGGGGAATAGCATAGTACTGATAGTTGTGCAGCTGAGGCAATGCCCCACAACACCTGCAGGCTAGGGGCTGGCTACTGGGGGTGGTCTGTGGGCAGCTGGAGCTGGTCCCGGCAGCCAGAAGTTGCCTACAGCTGGGCCTGGGTGCTGGCAGGCCTGGCTGGAGCCTACAGAACCCTGAAACAGCCTGGAGCATCCTGCAGGTCTGGATGGTGCAGCCCTGGCAGTCCTGTGGCACTGCAGTGCCAGGCACTGGTGGCAGGGTACAGGCAGGGTGGTGAGGATAGTTTATGGGCTACCAAGGGAGACACAGGGCCTGGAGTCACCTTAGGTTGCCTGCTGGTGTGTCCCAGGGCTCAAAATGCCTGCAGGCTTTTAAAGACCGGAGGCAGGGGCTGCCATAGAAGCAGCACAACCCTGAGGCAAGAGAAACTCCCAGCCCAGAGCCCTGGGGCTAGCCTCAGGCCAGCCGCCTAGTGGCAGGTATGACCGTGGCACAATTTGCTCCTGGGCCATGTCCACACATGCATTACTGTGCAGTAAACTAACAAATTTACTTGTGATTAGGAGCATTTACTGCACAGACAGTGTGAACACATGTAGACATGCACACTTACTGTGCAGTAAACTATGCTACTGCTTAGTAAAGTGTCACTTTCAGACATGCCCAATAAGAACTAAAATTCTGGTTTAAGTCTTCAATCTTAACAGCTGTTTATGCAACAGATTCATCAAAATTGGTAAGAATCTGATCATTGGAGACTCTGACATCTTCTAACAAAACCCCCCCTTTCCTTTTTCCTTTTGCAACTGATGACTTGGAACAATCATATGACATGTTTAAAACCATATCAATTCATAGCAAAGTGGCTTAGTGAAGCTCAGGGCATTTATACACATACTCGGGGAGTGGGGGGGGGGAAGGGGAGAGAGGGCACTTTAATTAGAGTGGCTCTGAGACCCATTTTAGTTCAAGCACCTGGAGCATCTCATGTATCAGTGTTCCTGCCCTTAAAAATGGCAGCAGGGGCACTTAATTTAAAGCTCATTGAATGAGCTTTAACGTGCCCCTACCATCATTTTTAAGCAGAGAGATGCTGATACCTAGACACTGGAGTCTGCTGGTGTGTGGTTATTACCATGCGCCAGCAGACTCGATTAACCAAGTCTGCTCTGATGTGCTGTAATTACAGTGCATTAAAGCCACCTCACTGCTCATCTATAAATGCCCTCAGGTTTCAGGTTTCTCTTCAGATTATTCTCTAAGTGTGCTGATTTTATATATTGTGATTATACTATGATCAATGTTTACTTTTCCCACTGGAGTCTGGACCATGAATTTAATGCTATTGGACATGAGAACAATACTGGGCCTGTAGAGTGTTTTGGGAAGTCAATATTTACCAGCTATTGGCACTATTTTATTCAGAGTACAGTGGTTAAAGTGCTGATCCATGATACTGCTTTGAATTTGCCCATTAGCAACTATCTGACTTTTTAGTGGTGAGTGGCCATTATGTGTGTGTTTGTATAATTCCTGTTGAAGTTAATGATAAATATGCAGGGGAAGTATTTAGCCTTTTTGGCCAGATCTTCAGCAGCTGGAATTATACTTTGAGGGGTCTACATGGGCCTACATATACCACATGAGAATGTGACCAGTTATGTTTTGTTGTATAGGATTTGAGGTAACTACTATACATGGAATGGGTCAGGTTCCTTAGTTATTGTGTCGGCACTAATGGAAGCTGTCTTAGATGCTAGTAGAAGTTTCCTCTTCACTAGAAAACTTCCTATATAAAGGATACACAGTGTGTCTTCTATCTTAACTCCACTGGGAGAGTCTATAATACCTGGTGGAGATAAAAGCCCTGAATGGAATGGTGGAAATTATTAGTGGAGAAACATCTAACTTTTTCCTGGAGATAAATTCTCTGTGTAGGCAAAAAATCCTCTTCTAGTATAGATCTCTGTATCCACATAAATATTCTTTTAACTTGGGAGCTAGAGAATAATGAGACAGTTATCATGTGCTATTCAATTTAAGGTCAAATAGAAAACACATATAATGCTTTTTATATCCAGCTGCAATACTGTCTCTTCTCAAACAAAGCTGCATGTTGCATGATCCTCTGTGCACACCAGACACATCAGAATATTAAACACTTCAACATGCTACAGGAGATACCTAATCAACTGTTTGACCATTGGCCTATGTAGCGGTAGTGATTAAAATACGTTGCTCCTTATCTTGCAGTGAAAGATAGCTCCTGATTTATGGCCAGAATGGTTCACCGAGGTATCAAGTGACCTTTCTAGTGAAACATCTGAGAGAACACATCCATGTGAATCATCTCACCTTCAGCCATAAATCAAACAAAGCTTTTTGTGGAAAATCACAAAATGCTACAGAGGATTATCTATCTTACTTATATACAGTTTTTAGTACGAGAAGTTCACTGTTCATGGTCACTGTTTAAATTTATTCTATTGCTATCAGGCTCATAGCAGGAATCACTGGCATTTTTCTATTTACATAAATTTATCCTGGAACTTTAATTAAAGGATATTACTTTGGCTCTCAAATTTCACCTACTCAAAATAATTTTGCTAGGTTTAATACAGAATTTCACCCATTCATTGTTTTCATTATTTGCCCAAAGCCCAGATCAAAGATGTCATGGAAGGATTCATACAGCCCTCTGACCAGTACCCCATGCTGCTCATCTATGTAGGCAACAATGATACCGCAAGGGGTGACCCTGAGTAGATCAAAAGTGACTACATGGCTCTGGGTACAAGGGTGAAGGAAACAAGGGCTCAGGTGGTATTCCCCTCAATCCTTTCAGTCAAGGGGAAGGGCCTAGGCAGGGGTAGACACATCCTGAAGATCAATGCATGGTTGCACATATGGTGTCACCAGCAGGGCTTTGGCTTTGTCAATCATTGGATGTTGTTCCAAGAAGAAGGATTGCTAAGATGGGATCCACATGACAAAGAGAGGAAAGAGCAGCTTCACAAATAGGCTCACTAACCTAGAGAGCAGGGCTTTAAACTAGGTTCACTGGGGAATGAAGACCAAAGCCCTGAGATAACTGGGGAAGTGGGTAACCTGAAGGAAGTACAAGCAGGAGGGAGCAACAGGAGAGGCCTTCTCATTCTTCCTGAGAAAGTAGGGTAATCAGCTAGTTACCTTAGGTGTCTATATTAGAATACACAGAAGCAGGCAGGAAGAACTGGAAATCCTCATGCAGTCATGGAACTATGATGTGCTTGGAATAACGGAGACTTGGTGGGATAGCTCACATGAGTGGAGCACTGTCATGGATGGATACAAACTGTTCAGGAAGGGCAGACAGGGGAGAAGAGGAGGGGGAGTTATACTTTATATAAAAGAGCTGTATGATTGCTCAGAGCTCCAGTATGAAGCTGGAGATAGGCCTTTTAAAAGTCACTGCATTAGGGTCAGAGGGAAGAGCAATGATGGTGACATTTTCATGGGTGTCTGCTATAGACCATGAGGACAAGGTGGGTGAGGATTTCTTTGGACAAGCAGTGGAAGTTTCCTGATCAAAGGCCCTGGTTTTCATGGGTGATTTCAACCACCCTGACATCTGCTGGGAGGGCAATACAGCAGTGCACAGGCATTCCAGGAAGTATTTGCAGAGTGTTGGGTACAACTCCCTGGTGCAAATGTTGTAAAAGCCAACTATGGGGTGTACTCTTTTAGACCTGCTGCTCACAAACATAGAACATAGAAGTGGATGGCAACTTAGGCAGCAGCACCCATAAAATGAGTGAGTTCATGCTGACAAAAGGAAGGAAGGTGAGCAGCAGAGTAAGCAGATTTTGACTCTGTCAGGGCAGGATGGGCAAGATCCCCTGGGAAGCCACTCTGAGGGGAAAAAGAGTCCAGGAGAGATGGTTGTATTAAAAAAAAAAAACCTTATTAAGGGCAACAGAAACAAACCATCTCAATGCATAGGAAGACTATCAAGTATGGCAGGACACCAGCTTGTCTTGGCAGAGAACTCTTCAATGAAATAAAACAAAAAGGGAAGCTTACATGAAATGGAAACGTGGACAAATGGCTAGAGAGGAGTATAAAAGTCTTCCTTGGGCATGCAGGAATAAAATCAGGCAACTCGAAGGTCCATTTGTGTTGCAGCTAGGAAGTGACATGAAGGGTAACAAGAAGAGCTTCTATAAAGACGGAGGTCAGGAAAAGTGTGGATCCCTTACTGAATGGGGGAGGCAACCTAGTAACAGGTGATGTGGAAAAGTCTAAAATACTCAATGTCTTTTTTACCTCAGTCCTTACAGGCAAGGTCAGCTACCAGACTACTGCATGTGGCAACACAATTTGGGGAGCAGGTAAGTGTCCAAGAGTGGCAAAAGAACAGGTTAGGCACTATTTAGAAAACCTGGACGTGTACAAGTCCATGGTACTGTACAAAATGCACACAAGGTGCTGAGGGAGTTGACTGATGTGATTATTACAGAGCCTCTGGCCATTATCTTTGAAATCTCATGGTGATTGTCATAGGTCCTGGATGATTGGAAGAGGGCAAACATAGTGCCCATCTTCAAAAAGGGAAAAGAGGAGGATCCAAGGAACTACAGACCAGTCAGCCTCACCTCAGTCCCTGGAAGCAAATCATAGAGCACGTCCTCAAGGAATCCATTTCTAAGCACTTGGAGGAAAACAAAGTGATTAGGCACAGCCAGCATGAATTCACCAAGGGCAAGTCATGTCTGACCAACCTGATTGCCTTCTATGGTGAAATGATTGTCTCTTTGGATGCAAGGAGACCAGTGGATGTGACATACCTTGATTTTAGTAAGGCTTTTGACGCAGTCCCCCACAACCTTCTTATACACAAGCAGGGGCAAACTGGCCTTGTGGCCCAGCTGTCCCTCTAATTGCCTTCCTTGGGGAGAACCATTCCCCACTGAGACTTTCACTTGCCACGATTTAATGGAAAATAATGAGTAGAATTCTGCCTCAGTGGGAGACAGAGCCTCACCTGGTCAGGGTATACCCCTTATTGGACTCATGCTGTTCCTAGATGTCTGTTGGCAAGACCCATAGGGGTTCAGATTGGGAGCTCCTCCATTCCTACACTCCCAGCACAGGCCTCCATATGGTCTCATAGTCACACCAGATTCAGGTTCCAGTCCTTGTGTTGATTGCACTCTGACCATGCTGCTAGCTTTAGAGTGTTTCAACAGTACCTCCCTAAACTCATACCGGGAATTCCCGACAATCCACTCATACAAAAATAAAGAAACACAGGCAGTCTGGCTGCCTTGCACCTTCTTCCAGCATGTGTGTGTCTGTCTGTCATTTGAGGGAACCGATGTGTCCAGCCAGTTAGCACTGGGGCTCTCCTCTCTGCTGCAGCTCCCCCCCTGTGTGAGGAGGATCCATCTGACATGAGTTAGGGCTGGGACTCTTCTCATCTGGGGCACAATGCTCCCCAAGGTTTAGTGCATAAACTGGGCCACTCCCACCAGGGCCTCTGTCACCATCAGTTGCAGTTTTCCAGCTGGGACTTCGGGTTTGCATCACACTGACCGCATGTCCTGCAGTGCGGCACCTAGTGTTCCAGCTGCATTGTCCCCGAGTCAGCA
>NW_005841877.1:592312-596680 GCF_000455745.1 Alligator sinensis
CCCACATGTAAGGGGAGGGAGTGAGTGGGGGCTTCTCCCTCCTAAACCCCTTTGCCCTGCTATACAAGCTTAGAAAGTCCAGGATAAATGAATGGACTGTAAGGTAGGTAGAAAGCTGGCTGGCTCATCAGGTTCAAAGAGTCATTGTCAATAGTGCTAGAGTCACAGTCACATGTTACTCTCAGTAGCATCAGATAGCTCTTTTGTTTTGCTTTGTTTGGTGCAGGGTGTGTGTTAATGTTCACACCAAAGTCAATAAGGGATGTAGACCAGAATGAATGAAGATTCTTCCACTTTGTCAGGATATGCCTAACCATCCTCTAGCCTTTAGTACAGGGAGCTTTGCCATTGGTCCTAATTAATGGTCCTAAGATTGGCATTGAATGAACAGCACAGATACTATATAACCATTGGATCTATAGTTCATAGCCCATGAATTCGTATATTCTACATATTTTGTTTTCAGCACAGTAAGGTAGACCACTGAGTTTGTCTTCTTTTTAGTAAGCTCTGCCAAGAGTTGACCAGTCTGCTGTGGCCTGGCGCTGTCATAAACTCAATAAATCACTCAGCATTCTCACCAAGTCTTTTCCTGAGAATAAATAGAAGATAAGTTGATGTGTAGATACGGCACTGAGGCTCAAAATGGGTAAATCAGTACTTAATATTCTTTAACCCTTTGTGTTGTACACTGTCAGTTGCTGAAAATTATTCTAATATTAGTATGTCATGTTTTGTAGATAATAGGTAAAACAGAATATCTCAACCAAAATTAATACATTTAGCAACCCAGTCATATTTAGCTGAAAAATCAATAAATCAAAGTTAGTATTTCTATGCCTACACAGATCTACAAGAAAATATACTTGTATCCAAGTGTTTTGCTCTCTGCAGAACACCTCCTCTACAGATGTAGCTCCCAAAAAAACAAACAAATACAAATACAAACAAACTAACTAAAACAGCACTTTCACACAAGTCAGCAGACTTTCACACCAAGCCCGGTGCATGTCCAGAAGAAGCATCACGTTAATTGTACCTGGCTTCCCCAATGTCTGTATAGATTGGATGCTTCAGCAGGGCTTTTTGGTGCTTTTATCTAGATAAAAGCACTAAAAAGCCCTGCTGAAGCTCCTAATCTATACAGATGCTATGGACCCAGGTCCAACTAATGTTCTGCTTCTTGTAGTAAAGCACTTTTTTTTTACATCTGTCAGCAGCCACTGTGACTGAATTTAACTGTATTACAATAGTTATCCATCTTTTATTTCTTGTCAGCATTTTACATCTGTAAACCCAAATGCTGAGTTTTTCTAGCTTTATTTGGCGCATTAAGCACTAGCTTTAAGTGAGTTATAGAATCACAGGATATAGAGCTTTTCTAGAATCCATTTGCTAATACTGAAAGAAACATTTTATACATACATACATACATACATATATATATATATGTATTTCTATAAAGCATTATACGTACATACATACATACATACATATACATACATTATACATACATACATATATATATATTTCTATAAAGCATTCACCATTCTCCTGCAAACAGGAATTTGTATATTGATTTTACAAACTGTATTTACAAATATAAAAAAATAAAAACCTCAGGCATCTAATGTCACCATCATTACCGAAACATTCAGGCTTATCATTTGCAAAGAAAGTGGTTCGCACTGTTGCCTCATTGCATTTTTGCAACAAGAAGCAACCATTTCCCTTGTTAGTTCTAATGTTTAAAGAGTATAAATTCAGTAAAACTTTTGCTGTGGGAAGGGGGCTGTTTCTATTAGAATTTGCTCTGAAGGAAAATGTTTCAATAATCTATTTGGGGATTTTTTCTAACTGAAAACTTAACAGTTTTCTTTTAAAAGACTTTTCTGCATCTCATGTATCAGTGTCCCCACTCTTAAAAATGGTGGCAGAGGCACTTGAACTAAACCTTGTCAAACAAGTTTTAGTTCAAGTGCCCCACCACCACTTTTAAATATAAAGATGTTGATACAGAAGACATGGCAGTGCTTTAATTCCAAAAGTGCTTGGAGCTGCTCTAAATAAGTGTGCCCCGACCCCACCCCACCTTGTAGAGCATGTGTAAAAGTGCCTGCTTTTCATTTTTCCATGAAAAACTGAAGCCACATTTTTAGGTTTGATGTCTAATGGTCAATGCATTTGTATGAATACAAGAATGAATGGGTGTAGAAAAAAACAGTTCTATATGCACACATTTTTCATTTAAGCACTTAAGGTTTGTCATATTAAAAAATGTTTTTTATTGACCAAAGGAAAACTAAATTAAAAATATACCAGGGTGGGGAGTTTTGAACAATGAAAAAACTTGGTATACTATTAAAAGTACAAGATGTGGATTTAGTGATATTGTCTTAATACAATTACAACTTTGAATGCCTTCACTCAAAACCTACTCTTTATTTAATTTATTTTTGGTTTTCCCTGTTTCATATGAAATTGAAAGGGGAAATATTAGCATCAGACAATTCTGTCTTTGTACTATGTTTGGTTTTCTTAAATGCCAGGAAGGTATGCAAAGCACCTGAAATTTGGTCCAGACTTCAGATCAGAGGATATCAGATAGATGTAGTAAACAAAGATTGAATAAGTATCTAAAATCTATATTGCTCATAGCTCATACAGCTCTACATGTAGCATGAACTTTTTGTTTCTTAAATGCTGCCCTTGATTGCACGTGCCACTACTGGTATATGGACAAGCAAAATAACTGGTTGCTTATTAAGTATACTAAGGCTTCTTAAAACAGTCAAATAATCTGGGAGAGTTCTCCCAAATTTGTTCTCATGGTGGAAAAACTTACATAGAGCCACATGTACCAACATTTGAATCCTGAGGCCCTGAAAAGTGGAGATCTTGCAGTGCTAAGACTGTGCAGCCAGGGGTGGGAGGGAGGGATGGGTGGCACTCATATAGGGTGCAGACAGACATGCAGCTCCCCAGTCTAACTAAGGGTGCTTCACAGAAAGTGCCATGAGCTAGACCAGTGGTGTCCAACTTTTTTAGGTCAGAGATCACTTTTGGAATTTAAAAGGAACCTACCCCCTCCCCCCACCCCTGCCTGGCAGGTAAGTCTGTGGGGAGGGTAGAGGGGAGGGAAGAGGGCTGTGGCATGGAGTGGGGCAGATCAAGACCCCATCCCTAGCTCCACTCCCTCCCTCCCTGTTGAAGCCTCAGTCTGCCCCCACCCCCAATGGTGGAGAGGTAAGGAATAGGGCAGGAGAGCCATGAGCAGCTCATCCGAGGAGCATGGGGAGGAGAGGCACTCAGTCCAGGAGGACATGGGGGGATGCATGCCCCTGGACCTGCCGTCAAGGTGGGGCGGGCTGCAGGCTGGGTCAAGAGCAGCACTAGCTCTTCCCAGCCAGGCTGCAGTGGCAGCAGTGCTGGGAGTGAGGCCATGGTGGGGGGGCGTAGCCCCACTGACAGCCACTCCCAGCACTGGTGCCACCCACCCCAAATGCAAGTGCAGGCCAGGCCCAGAGAGAACAGCCTGACATAGCCTTCCAGCCCACAGCTACAGCCTGCCCTCCCCCATGCCTGCCAGTCCCCAGCCCCCAAGTCCTGGGGTGTGGGGGGCAGGTTGCACTGAGCTGTTCTCATCAGGCCTGGCCCACACTTGCGCTTGGGGTAGGCAGCACCAGTGCTAGGAGTGGCAGTTGGGGGAGCTACCTTCCCACTGCAGCCTTGCTCCCAGTGCTGCCACTGCCGCAGTTCAACCTGGAAGAGCCAGCACTGCCCTGATCCCAGCCTGCAGCCCACCCTTCCCCGCATGCAGATCTGGGGGCACATGCTCCCCCATGCCTCCTGGGCTGCATGCCCCCCCCCTTGTCCCCTGGGTGAGCCAATTTTGGCTCTATCCCCTGCCCTATGCCAGCTATTCAGGGCCTGCCCCTGCCCCTGCCCCTTTCCCTAACTCAGAGCTGCTGCAGCTGCTGGCGCTACCCTGCATTGGGAGGGCACGTACTGCCCCCCCAATCTGTGCACAGCAGAGGCAGCTGCTCCTGCAGAATAGGCTTTGTGCTCTGAGCTCTACTACACATGCCCTCTGGGGCCTCCACCCCTTTCCTCCCGCACCAACCCACCTGTTGGGCTGCTGGGGGGGGGGGGGGGCACACACATGCACTCAGCTCCCTCAGCCTAGGATTGACTTCAAGAGGCTCTGGCATCCACTGGTCAATCAAAATCAACTGGTTGGTGACCACTGAGCTAGTCTGACCCTCCCAACCCACCAGACATTTGCTGTTGGATTGGAAAGGTGGAGGATCGGGCTTCACTCTGGAGCTGATCCAGTGAGAGAGGCTGTGCGTCTTCAGCCTCTTTCCC
>NW_005841877.1:596711-600597 GCF_000455745.1 Alligator sinensis
TCTCCTAGCTCTGGTGCTGTCTCAGGATGGGACGGGGAGAAAGCGGGAGAGGAAAATCCATTCTGAGGATTTCCCAGCCTGTGCTGGACTGGCGGGGGGGGGGGGGGGGCAATCCATCCAGTCCACTTTCTAGTGGAAGCTGGGTGGGTCCTGCTCATTGCTCTGCTCCCTGGGGACCATGCACAGCTTTATTGTCACTTTTACCCATAAATAGCAGAAATGCTATTCCTAAATTTCCTCATATAATGCACAATCTGATTTCCAGCTGCTGTTTTTTGGGAAATGGTGCATGTTTATGTGAAAGAATACAGTAACAAAGATAGCCCTTCATTTACATAACATTGTATGTGAGAAAATAACGTAACAAAGAAGTCCCTTCATTTAAATGATATTGTAGAACCAACAATTTCAAAATGAATTCATGAAATTCTATGTGAAGCACTTTATGACCTTCAGAGGGAATAGCAACCCTCTTCCCTTTGGAATGGCCTTATTCTTTCACATAGGTAGGTTTACCTTCTTCAGCTGCCCTTTACATGTTTTGTACCTTCATTGGATAACTACCCTTTGCTCCACAGGTTCAGTGACCTCATCCTCTTTTTTAAGTGAGTGTTTTCATTTGTCTAATGGAATTAAACACAAGTCATTAGCTTAGGCTATACCTACTCCTTTCCCAATCTGACGACAGTCACTTTGTGCCTAAAAACTTAATACCTCTCCCAACTACATAGTTGGTTTAGTAAAAAATATTACCAAACAACCCTTTCTCGTTTGAGGAAAGGCATTATAGAATGATATGTGTAGTTTTTATCAGGAAAAATCCACAGTCTGCATTCAAGTTTAAAATCAGAGGACCTATATAGAAAACAATGAACAGAAAATAACCTAAAATTACACTCTTCTGAACTGTTCTTCAAGCCTCTCTTAGTTATGAAACCACATGGTACATACATTGGACACATTACTGCTAGCATGCATATAGCTGCTTATATATGGCACATGATAGTTTTAGATATTAAAATAATACACTTGAATAATGGATAGAATAATAAAAAAATTCTATCATGGGGGAAGACATTGGAAACACAAACTGCATTACACTGGATAGTGGATACCCTATTATCAATAATTATATTTAAACAGGATTGGCATCATCACATTTTTGTTTTGCACTATGGACAGAAATAGAATAATGGGAATTGTGATAGTCAAACTGCATTATCAGTGACCTCCCAAGGAAGTTTTAAGCTGAGTTTTTTAACACTTTTCAGGAAGGGTGGTTGGGGAAGGAAACTAAAAACAACCATGATTAAATGAGCAGTTTCTACATAGATTGAATTATATTGAATTATATAAGGGAAAGGGCAAAGGAAGAAAATGAGGGCCTTACACTTAGAGACTAATAATGGTGGCTGCAACCAACTATGTGGTCAGAGTTATGTTTTATTTTCCTCATAGTACTTGGGTTGGAAGGGACCTAAACAGATCATCAGGTCTGACCCCCTGCCCCAGGCAGGAACAGGCACCAGGATCATATCACCCCAGCCAAATATCTCTCCTCCTATGTCTTCAAGTCATAAATTTCCTTCCTGGTCCCCCAGTCCCCCATAAATAGGGACAACATCAATAATATTTTCTCAGGGTGCAACTCTTTGGATTAAATTCTGCATCTAGTAATTGAAATAAATGAAGTCACCCTGATGAGTAATGGTTACTTGAAAATGGTAGTAATTAAATGGAGCTCGTTCAGATGACAGCATTAAACTAATTTTTGGGGTAGAGCATATTTTCTATTCTTCTCTGTAATTCAAAAGACATGTAAGCTTTTTGGCTATGGTATTTTTGAGCATATATGTATATAATACATATTTTAATACATAAGTTGTATATACAAAACAGATTATATTTCCATGACACTTCCAGACCAAATAGAATCAGAAAGTGGAATTTTCACAGTGGTGTTTTCTAATGAAATGTCTAGCTTGATTTCTCTATATTAAGGAATGTAGTTGTCTAGAAAGGACTGATTACTAAATGCTGCAAAAATACACAGAAATAAATACTTTACCAAGGCTGATTTTGGATCTAAGCCAGGGGTTCTTAACTCCTGGCCTGTGGGCTAGATCCAGCCCTTAGCATTGTATCATTGAATCCATGGGTCTTCCCAGGGGTCAGAAAATTTGGCAGCACGGAAGCATTGGCACTGCTGTAGGGAGCCCTGCAAGCTGGATAGGGTAGTGCAGCCTGATCCCAATGCACAGGGCTGAGAAGGGGTGACACAAAGCCCCAAAGCCCAGTCTCTGTACACAGAGCCTAATTCCAGTATGCAGAGCCAGTACAAGGTGCCAGGGCCCAATCCAAGTACATGGAGCCAGATCGGGGCAGTGCAGGGCCCCAGACCCAATCCTGGTGCATGGGAACCAGCTGAGGCTATGTGGGGCCTAAATAAGGCATACAGGGCCAGGTGAAGACAATGCAGGGCCCAATCTTGGCATATGGAGCCTGATCCAGGCCCCTGGCAGGCCCTGTGCCATTAATTTGGATTGCAGGGCCAAAAATTGAGCACTACTTCTCTAAGTTATTATTACATGTTTGTATAAATTTTGCTATTTAGATGGAAACTTTTTAAGCGTATGCCTGTCCTCCATCCTCTGAAATGCTCTTGGTGCAAAATAAGAGGTGCAGGATTCCAATCCACCTGCCTCACCCTCCAGCACAGCTGGGCAAACCCCAAACTGAGCTCCCTCCCCTCCCTTCTCCCTCCTCCCATCCTGAAGACAACACCAGAGCTGGGAGGGTTGGGGGATGGAGGGCTAGAGGAGAGAGGCTAAAGACACACAGCTGCTCTAAACTGGAGCTCGATCCCCAACTCCCCTGAACCCAACAGTGTACATCTACTGGGTCAGGGGTATTGCTGTAACTCACGGTGCTTCCTGTGAAGCACTATGCGTTACAGCACAGAGCTGCATGTCTGTCAGCTCCCTAAATTACTTCACTGACCGCTAATGCAAAAGACTGTGATGTAGAATAAATAAGTATATTTCACACAACTGAGTATTTCACAAATAATACAATGGTTGTTAGACTGATAGTTAAAAAGAATGAATGTAATTATGCCTGTTGGAAATTCCATGAACACAATTTACAGACCATGGAACCAGAGCAAAATTTATCTTGCTTAGTCAAAATGATTCTTTGAGATACTAGGAATGTCTGATCTAAATTGTATATGTCTTAATTTGGGGCTCCATTCTTGATGGTTCCTTTAATTTGGAAAGAACCTCATGTATGATTTGTATATGGATCAGAGTTCAGCATTTGAACTGTTTCATAGTTTGGGTTGTTCAGATATAGAGTTTATGATTTGGGCCCAACTTTGTTTTTTAGTCTTGCAAGCCCCACATTCAGATTATTTAGAGCTGCCAAGAGCAACTTCATGTCATACCTTCTTTATGTGTAGCGGGGGAGCAATAACTTTGCAGCAATAAATTTTACTTAAGCATAACTCTGCCCAGTTGTTATTTCCATTCATATTTCCCTTTCTCCTGTCAGGACATACATAAATGATTTTCCAAGTCATGTATCTATGTACAACCTATATTGAAAGGCAGCATAAGATTTTTTTATACGCAGATAAAAAAATTAAATATTCAACATGGTTAATCTGGATTTGCTGATAGATTTCAGGCCCATTTTACAGTCCAGGCACTAGTGATGGGAGCATACATGTTAAACTATCCCTATCTCTGGACTGGAGTATGAACCTGAAACCTCTTTAACTTCAGCAACTATTCATAGTTTCATAGTTTCATAGTTTCAGGGTCGGAAGGGACCTAATAGATCTTCTAGCCCGACCCCCCGCCAGGGCGGGAGAACAACCCAAAAA
>NW_005841877.1:603838-605373 GCF_000455745.1 Alligator sinensis
GGAGTGTAGTGGGTTCCCCGACGCCGCCGTGGGCTCCGTCTGGGTGGAGGCCTCAGAAGAGCCCATGGTAGGCGGCAGCCCCCGGGCAGGGTCCCTGGCAGCTGCGCTCCGCGTCTGCATCACCATGACTGCAGAGGTGCGCCCGCTGCCTACTCCCTGGAGGAGCTACCCTATGCAGCTCCCTCACGCCCGCCTTGCGCGAACGCCGGCGCGCTCTTACAGAGTGCGCCTGTTTGCGCGCACTGTTCGTGCGCGCTGCCCGCGCGCGGCTCAGGAGCACGGCTCCCTGCCGGGTGAGCTAAGGCGTCGCCGAAGGGCTTCCCCTCCGGATCCGCCTCAGCTGTGCTGCGCTCTCTACCCCACTTACCTTAGGGGGGAATCAGCTGTTGCTGCCCCCGCCGCTGGCTTCCTCCGCTGCTGCTTCCGCTGCTGCCGCCTCCGCCAAGGTAAGCAGGTACACGTGTGGGTGGCACACGTGCACCCTGCTCCCCTCGCTCCTGCTCCCCAACTGCTCCCCAACTGCTATTGACTGTGAGCTGCTGTTGGAATGTTAAAATAATATGCAAACTACTACACATTCACTGTTTATTCATTTACTTTATCTTATGCTCATTGGCTGTTGTCATTCTTTGCTGACTTGCTTACTTAACTCCTCATAGTGAAGAACTTGTCTGTGAAGTGACACGCATGATAATGGTGCCAGCTAACAGATTCAGTCACTAACACAATCATGGAAAGCTTCAGGGCAAAGGAAACCTGTACAAATTTAGGTATTTTACATTGTTTATTTCAACTGCAGATTAGTAACATAAAATACACATACAATTAATACATAACTCAAGATGATCAACAGATATGACAGATAGAAACAGAAGGTTTATTGTATTTCAAAGCTGAATTACAACTGATCAAATGATTGCTTGTCCAGTACATGCCTGTACCTTGCCTGGCTCAAGCAAATGCTGTTATCATTTAATCTCACAAGAACCAGATTCACTTAAGAGCACTTTTACAACACCAGTTGAAATGACATCTGTACAGTACTGATTTCTTCATAGACATTAGTGGAACTGTAATACTTCTACCAATAGTTTACTTTGATAGTGCATTCTACTAATACAGATTCTCTCAGTGACTGTTAATGTTGTTATAGATAGATCCTTGTACTATACTGATTATAATAGTCTCCAAGCACATTTCAGCAATGTAATTACCAGGGATCCAGGTTTTCTGTTTCCTGTGGGAAAACACAGATTTTCCCCCTTTAAAGAAGAAAAATGTGGATTTTTCCCTTTGGAGCAGAAAACTGTGGGTTTCTCCTTTTGCAAACAGCTCTCTTCAGACTGGCAGACTTCCAGCCTGCAATCAGCTGCTTGCAAAAACCCTAATCCCTTTCTGAAGGGGGAGAGGGAGCGGGGAGAGGCAGGGGCAGGGCCAGAGAATCTGAAACCAGCCAAGGATGATTCAGACTCACTTTGCCTCCTTCCGACTTTGGAGTAAGTAGGGCCTGGGGGGCTGGGGGTAGAAGAAAGCGG
>NW_005841877.1:605384-611178 GCF_000455745.1 Alligator sinensis
ACAAGGCTGGGGGCCCCCTCTGGCAAGGCTGGGGGAGGTAGGGGGCTGTGGGTCAAGAGTGAGGGAAACCAGCAGTTGTCAGGATCAATGTGGGAACATGATGCAACTGGAGGCAAGGAATAGGGGACTGAGGGATCTGGGGCCACCTCACCCTCCAGACACCAGTCCCAGGAGTTGTGGGCAGTGATGAATCAAATGAGATCAGCCCCTGCCAGCCAGGAAGCCTGGGTTCCCTGCCAGCTCTGGGCGGGGCATGGGGATGGGGAGGTTAGAGCAGGGGGATGTTGGGAGCCTGGACATCTGGGCTCTCCTCCCACTGCATCCCAAACAACCCCATCTCTGCCAAATATATAGGCTTGCTCCAGGGATCAAGGACAAGAAAAAATCCTTGTTTAGATATGTGGGAAGTAGGAAAAAGAACAAGGGCCCCTGAGAGATCCAATAGGGCAACTGACATCAGATGCCCAAGGAAGGGCCAATCTCCTAAATGACTTTTTCACATCTGTTTTTCACCCTCCCATGAGAATCACACTGCCAGGAATGGCACAAACCAATTTGGGAGCAGGTGATGGGCCCAAAATTTATGTGGATGAGGTGAGGGAACACCTTGAAAAACTGGACAATCACAAGTCCATGGGCCCAGACAGAATGCACCTGAGGGTCTTGAAAGAGCTGGCAGACATCATTGCATCCCCCTTGGCAGGGATGTTTGAAAAATCATGGTGCTCAGGTGAGGTACCAGATGACTGGAAAAGAGCCAGCTTGGTCCCTATCTACAAGGAAGGGATGAAGGATGAGCCGGGGAACTATAGACCAATCAGTCTGATGTCCATCCCTGGAAAAATTATGCAGAAAATTGTCAAGGGATCCATTAACACCAAACTACTGGAAGGCAAGCTTCTGAATGCCAGCCAACATGGCTTTGTGACTGGCGGGTCTTTCCTGACCAACCTCATCTCCTTCTATTACCAGGTAACATATGCCCTGGACAAGGGAGATGATGTGGACATCATTAATCTAGACTTCAAGAAGGCCTTTGACCTAGTTCCCCATGATATCCTCATGGTTAGGCTGGGGAACTGTGGCCTAGATCATTATGCAGTCCAATGGCTAGGCAACTGGCTATGGGGTTGGACCCAAAGAGTACTAGTTGAAGGGAGCAAATCAACGTGGCACAGTGTTACCAGTGTAGTACCTCAGGGCTCGGTACTGGGGCCAGTACTCTTTAACATCTTCCTCAATGATCTAGATTCAGGAATCAGATGTGAACTGGCCAAGTTCACAGACGATACCAAATTACAGGGGAGAGCCGTTACATTGCAGGAC
The DNA here is from genome assembly GCF_000455745.1 of Alligator sinensis. Lineage (NCBI taxonomy): Eukaryota > Metazoa > Chordata > Crocodylia > Alligatoridae > Alligator > Alligator sinensis. The sequence goes on from NW_005841877.1 coordinate 606,711, forward strand.
AAGCTGGGGATATAGGCCGACTTGGACGCGCTCCCAAGGTCAGCTGACCAAAACCAGATGGCCTTTAATACAGAGATGTTCAAGGTGCTGCGCCTCAGTAGGAAGAACCCTCAGCATACGTACAGGCTCGGCAGTGCTACACTTGCTAGCACCATGACCGAAAGGGACTCAGGGGTCTTGATTGACCACAAAATGAATATGAGCCACCAATGTCATGCAGTGGCTGGCAAAGCTAACCAAACTCGGATGTGCATCCACCGATGCATCTCAAGCAAAACCAGGGAAGTCATCCTCCCACTTTAGTTGTCCCTGGTGAGACTGCAGCTAAAGTACTGTATCCAGTATTGGGCCACCTACTTCAGGAAGGATCTGGAGAACATTGAGAGAGTCCAGAGGAGAGCTACTGATATGATCCAAAGCCTGGAGGGAAGGCCGTATGAGGAGAGGCTGAGGGACTTGGGACTCTTCAGTTTGGAAAAGAGAAGGCTCAGGGGGAAATTGGGGGCAGCCTACAACTTTATAATAGGGGTACATCAGGACCTGGGAGAACATCCATTCACCAGAGCTCCCCAAGGGATAACAAGGTCTAATGGCCATAAACTCCAGGAAGGCTGATTTAGACTGGATATTAGAAAAAAGTTTTTTACAATGTGTGTGTCCAGGGTGTGGAACAAACTCCTCCCAGAGATGGTGCAAGCATCTACTCTGGATTCCTTCAAAAACACAGCTGTATTTACTTCTTGCTGGGGTCACTTGATCCCAGCTGACTTACTGCCTATGACGGGGGGCTGGAATCGATGATCTCTTGAGGTCCCTTCCAGCCCCTAATGTCTATGAAATCTATGAAATCTCTTCTTATCAGGGAGATCTGGGGTAGCATGCGGGGGGGGGGGGGTGTGGGTGGGGGGGGGGGCTGTAGGGTGAGAATTAAGGGCACTGGCAGGGCAGGGGGCTGCAGCTCGGGAGTGAGGGGACCAGCATATCGGGGATGCTTAGCAGAACAAAACAGTGGGGGCACAGCCGCAACTGGACCTGCATCCTGGTGACTTTCCATGATAAAAAAATCAAAGTCAAATGCCAAAATATATAGGTATTTAGAATTTATTTTATTATAACAACTGAGTCAGTGGTAGGCTTCCAAATTACTTTGAAATTGTAAATATATCAATAAAACATTGTGTTCAAGTAATACTTATATGTATAGTGGTGTTTCATTTTAATTATTGAAAAACATGGATTTAGGGTTTTTTAATCAAAGACTTTTGCATTTTTTATCATAGAATTTTGGATTTTTTAACAGAGAAAAGCAGGATTCTTGCTAATTACCATGTATCATGTGCTAGCCCTTCCATCATTTCCTCTGGAGGAGAGAAGTGTACTGCGTAATGTTTCAGATTAGATTTTTCACACTTTGCATTTCTACACATGTGTATATGTAATATGTTTCTGTCAGAGAAGGCCAGAAGACATTAACCTTTGTGTTTAGAGTCAAAGGTGAAGAATTCTGTAAATGGCACTTGTTCCTGTGGCAGTTCATTCAATAGTCCTGGGACATCCTGTGAGACAGCTCTGACTTCTGCAGGCAGGCTTTTTATTTTAGAGATTTACAGTGTATGAAAGGAGTGAAGTTGCTGGTTACAATCTTCCTCTCTTCATAGAAATGCATGGATTTAGGGGATGTCAACAAGAGTTCTGCCTCAGACCACCCATCAGTATTTTCAAAGCCATATTTATCAACTAAAATCTAATGATCAAACTTGGATACTTAAAATTAGGTAGTTTATCTGTTCTGGGATCTGAATATCTCATTTAGATACCTAGATGCTGATTTAGATATCTACAATCACTTGTCTAAATCAGTGATTGATACTCAAGTATGGTATTAAGATCACCAGCTCAGGGATTAGATAATTTACTGTGAGCATCCTAATTTGGGGTTTGGGTTCTCAAGCATTAAATGCTACTTTAGATTTAGCATGTTTAGTCAACTACAAGACAAGGTCCCCTCCCCCAAATCAGAATCAGAAAAAGCCCTGCTTCTTACATTCACATAGGAAATTTCTTTAAACACATCATCTATCTTTGAACTCCTGCTAAAAGCAGCATGTGCTCTGTCATGGAAGCCACCTATGAAATTGATTAAATGAACCAATACTGAGCATGACTATAAGGTACATGGCCCATACTAGGCAAAAATACTGATGAGAACTTTTTGTCTTGTGTGGCCCTCAAAAAATGGGGGATGCTCCTTCTTCAGGGAACTGGCACCAAGTCTGGAGGTACTGCAATACTAGGCTGGCACCAGGAGGGCCAGAACCAATCCAGACACCCCTTGGGACCAAAAATGTTACACTTGATCTTAGCCACAAGGATGAGTTAATGCAACCCATCTGAATAAGATACCTGGTAGAGTTCATTGAGCTCAGTCCCCCTCAGCACTGAGTATTTAAAGTCATGGTGAGCCACTACATTGAACACATTCTGACTTCCCCTTCACGTCCACAGTTGAGCTGTGCCTTTCTTTCCCATTGCATGATTCCTGTATCTTCACCAGCCTTAAATGGCTGGCAAACATCACCAAACAGGGCCCCAAACAGTTCACCCAGAATTGTGTTGTCCTTTTTCTCAACCTGTCATGTGATTAGTGTGGCCCCACCCTCCATGAAGTGAAGCTGGATCAGGTTACCCTGCACCTCATCTGCATATAATTTTTGGAGGGCCCCAGATTCATGACAAAAACACCAGTTTCCAGGAATGGGTGGAGTTAATTAGAACATGAATCCTTTGTAGGGGGGATCTGCAGTACATACACACACTTAGCAGTGCTGAACTGTGGGGTCACCATGGCTTAAAATGCTATTGAATCTGCTGTGGCCCAGCCTAATGAACTATACGCTAAATCATAAACCTTCAGATTGGACTAAAATCATGTAATATTTCTTTTATACATAAGTAGATGCCAAAGTGCTACTTAAAAGTATGTTTATGAAGTACCTGTGATAAAACTTGCAGCAGCTTCAAAAAAGGTAAAATGTATCAAGTCTGGATGAACTACATCTATGGGTACCATATGCAAATTATTACAGGTATGTTTATTCAAGGTAAGTTATTTCAAATTTGCTCCTCATTTCCATATGCTCAGGGAGAGGAGGGTTTGACAGTAAGGAGGGTGAAAGGGGCTGCAGGGGAAAGAAGCAGGAGGGACAGAGGGCAAAGGGGCTATCTGACCCTCAAATTTATTTTTTTTCCTGTTGTAGCAGTGGGAGGGGGACAAATTCAAAACAACCCTCCAAAATTAGACTCTATACCCAGAAAATAATATCAAATTTATAAATTTTTCATAAATAGAATCTAATTATTGGGAGGTTGTTTTATAATCAGGGTCATCTTATAGTCAAGTAAATATGGTAAACTGTGATCCTTTCCTGAAGAAAGGAGATTTTAACAATTATATACCTTTTTCATAGTTTTCCTTATTCTACTTTTAAAAATGGCAGCCAGCAGTTTGAAATGCAAGGCCTAATTTTCCTTCCCTGGCTTTCTGTGTAGTCAGTGCCATCTTTGTCCCTTCAGACATATTAAAATAAATTTACTTGAAATATGAGTTTTCCTACTTCTGTTGTGAGTGGGAAACATTATTTGTCAATTATACTTTTTTCATCAGTCTCTTATACTAACAATGACATGAGCAAATATTTTTTGTCATTATTAGATCCTGTTCTATATTCCTGTGTATCTGCAGAGACAGCTGTCATGAATATTAAATGAAACAATGTGAAACTATGAGTTATGAGATTGGCAAGGACCCCAGAATTACTTGAAATCATTTGTGTTTTATTTTTCTATTTTAAATCAAATGCTTCCTATCTTCCTTTCACAATAATATGTTTAAACAATGAGAGTGTGGTTGGTTTGAAACTGATAGACTTAGAAATGCTAAAGTGGATGTAAATAGTATCAAGTGACTGATACCTTCCAAGACACAATAACTACAGCCTCAGATATCTCAGCTTTCCCTGAAATGCTTTGTCCTTCGAAATACATCATAACAATAAACAAGAAAGATTTAATCCTGAAGGGACTGTTTTTTTACTGAGGGATAAATTGGCAGAAACTACAGATTAGGGCTGTGCAAAGCTTTGGGTGCTGATTTGGAGGAGATTCTGCCCAATTCGGTTGCCAAATCTCCAAATCCAAATCAAATCAGGTGACCAATTAAAAGGTCCACATTGATTCAAAGCTCTCTGAATTAATTCAGAACATTTTTTGCTGATAAATAGGGGGCGGGGGAGTGGGGGCTAGAGGAGGCAGGAGGGGACCCCTGCCAGGCCCCATCCCCTGCCTGCTCCCTCAGTCCTCCTGAGTGCCTCCGACCCCTGCCCACTCTCCTAGCACCCACATGGCTACCTCGCCCAGCCCCAGCTCCCAGCCCTTAAAAAAAAAGCCTCAACTCACCAGCTGCTGCCGG
>NW_005841877.1:611194-613944 GCF_000455745.1 Alligator sinensis
TGGGGGGGGCGGGGGGGGGGGCAGCGATGGGGGGGCTGGGAGAGTGAGTTGGGGTTGGGAGCTCATGGCAGAGCCCCCAACACGGTGTGGAGCAGTGCGGGGTAGTGGGGATTGCCCCACTGCCTGGCAGCAGCCAGTGAGTGCAGGCTTTATTTTTTTTTAAAGAGCTGGGAGCTGGCAGAGTGGGTGGGGCAGCCATTGAGAGTGAGCAGGGGAATCTCCAAATCAAATTCGGGCAAATTGATTCAGGACAATGATTCAAATCACTGAATTAAATCACTGTCCCCCAAATCAAAGCAAATACTAGCTGCTTCGCAAGGGCCTTCTACAGATCCATTTTACCATGTCTTAAAAATACAGTCTGCAGCAGTTTAGAACCCAGATTTTACTTGTAAGATAAACATGTTCACAGCTAATGATCATGTCCCTTTGTGCCAAAAGGCATTTCATATTGACCAAAGAAAATCAGTTGCCACAGAAAAACAAAGATATGCATAGGCTATGTGTTTGTAAAACTAATTTCAGAAAGGTGTTAAGCACTTACAAGTCCTATGCAAATCAAATGACTACAGGTGAAAACAGAGCAGCCAGCACCCAAAGGACTGGGATGCTATCCTTGTCACTCTTGTACCTGGGAATCACTCTGGCATACAACATGGTAGTGTATTTTATATGGAATAATTGAAAGAACCCCTAAAGAGTCATGTCAATGAGATAAGCTGGTTGAACAATAGAAAATACTTTTTCCTCGATATTTCACATTTTGACTATTGCACAAAAATTAAAGATGAACAAAATCATGAAAAAATGGACCTTTTACAATTTTGTCAACCAACATTAATGAATATTAAGGAAACTAGTTAAGGAAGCAAAGGAAACAAGAAGGATAGGAATTAGAACTGGTAAGAAAATTTTTTGTTGAAACAAGTTTCTCTCATCAAATTTGATTTCAACTGAATTAAAATTTTTCATGAGCAGTATAATAGATTTCAATTATATTTTCCATTATCTAACAATTGCCAAATACCAAACAAAATACCAAAAAAAGTAAGTATTTCATTTTGGAAAATGTGACTGCAAAACATTTCTTTCTTTCTTTTTTTTCCATTTTCCAATTGCTTTCATTCTTTTCACATTCTCTCATATCACATCTGTGGTATTACAGCATAATAACTAAGGTTGTCACATAAGTTTCTATTATTTTTTTAAAATATAACTGCAAGAGTTCTCCTATGTCATTGAGAGCTCATGTCATATAATCTCACCTATAAATTGTACAAGTTACACTCTTAAAGCAGGTTTTTTCTCCAAGTACTCTTATTTGAATGTGCTTCATCCAGTTCCTAGGCCAGAGGCAGCATGGTCTAAAACCATTGCTGTAGTCAAATAGGGTTGCCAATCCAAGAATATTTTTCTTTTATTTATAATCTTCAACCTTTTTAGTGATAACCAAACTCTTTTACTATGGTTTGAACCTAGGTCTTATCCAGGGTCTGGCATAAGGACTGTATTTATATTATGTAAAACATGTTAGTTAAAATGTGTCAGTAAAACCTTATGTCAGTAAAAGAAAACTGTCTTGGGTTGGCAACCCTGTCAACCATGCTCAAGGAGGTGGAGGTGATCGTATTTCACTGGTAGTTTCCTGTTCTTTCAGTGAAGAACATAGTGTGCCTCCAAAGGAAGATCCTAATTTACTCCAGAAACACATTTTATCTCACCCAAGAAGCATGTCATTCTTGTTCCTGTCACTTGAAAGCCTAAGCACAGTCAGAGATGCTTCTGTCCCATCATGATTTAGTTTGTTCCTGGTAACATAACAGAAAGATATCTACCTGAACCAGTGTGTCAACCTAAGAGAGAGCTGTATAACTTCAGTATGATGTAACACAGTCCCCTCCTCTTCCAAAAGACCAGTGGTTAGATTTTTCTAATTTCACCATGTCTCTGTTCCCATGCTGTATAATACATTTTCATCAATAAATATTTATTATAAAATGCATAACTAGCATTGAGAGCAAGAAAGTTCTCCCCCTATCCTACAGAGTTAGGCTGCTTTTTACTTGTTCTTCGAGCTCCATCAATATTTTCCTCTTGACTAGGCAGAGGGTCTATCACAGGAGCCTTTGAGAATACCCTTGACCTTGCCTACTCAGTAGCATGGTGTTTAGCGTGCTTTCCTGGGATGTGGGAGAGCTAGTTCAAACCCACTTCAGGGTGAGGTGGGCCCAGAACCAAGGCCTTCAGTGTCTTGAACAAGTGCCTTCACTTATTACATTTTGTGCAAAAGGCAAGCACTACCACACAGCATTAATCAATAGCTGTGGTTCATTTATAACTAGAGTTTCAGGAAATCTTCAGAAATCTATGCCCCTCCACAGCAAAACTGGATTGTTATGGAGCATAAATGGATGGATGATAGTGATCATCGCTTGCTGGAATTCATCATCCAGCGCAGGGTGTCAAGGGCCTACAGTAAGGCGGTAACCCTAGACTTCAAGAGGACCAACTTCAACGAGTTGAGGAGATTGGTGGGAGAGGCGCTGGAGTTCTCGAGGGCAGGGGAACTCAGTGCCCAAGATGAGTGGTCGTTCCTTAAGGAGACGATACACCAGGCCCAAGGGGTGACGATCCCAACAAGAAGCAAGGCGGGCAAGGGTGCCCAAAAGCCTCCCTGGCTCACCAAGGACGTCCGGGAATGCCTGGTTGCCAAAAAGGCGGTGTACACCCAGTGGAAGGGGGGGGGGGGG
>NW_005841877.1:614783-615541 GCF_000455745.1 Alligator sinensis
CCCGCACTGTTCAATTTCTTTATCAGTGATTTGGACGATGGGGTGAAAAGCAACCAGTTCAAATTTGCTGATGATACTAAAATTTGGGGCACGCTAGTAGGGAGGGAAAGACTGCAGAAAGACCTGGATAGGTTGCAAGGATGGGCTAACAAAAACAGGATGCATTTCAATACTGACAAGTGCAGGGTGCTGCACTTGGGCACTAGTAACCAGCAGCACATTTATAAGATGGGAAACTCCCTTCTTGAGAGCACGGAGGCAGAAAGGGATCTTGGAGTCATCATTGCCTCCAAGATGAACATGGGCCAACAATGCGAGGTCACGGTCGGCAGGGCTAACCAGACCCTATCGTGCATCCACAGGTGCATCTCAAGTAGGGCCAAGGAGGTGATCCTCCCCCTCTACATGACACTGGTCAGGCCACAGCTGGAGTACAGTTCTGGGCACCCCACTTCAAGAGGGATGTGGACAACATTGAGAGGGTCCAGAGGAGGGCCATGATCCAGGGACAGCAGGGAATGAGAGGCTATGGGACCTGAACCTGTTCAGCCTTCACAAGAGAAGGCTGAGCGGGGACCTTGTGACCATCTATAAACTCACTAGAGGGGACCAGAAGGGTTTGAGGGAGACCTTGTTTCCCCTAGCGCCCCCCAGGCTAACACGGAATAACGGCCACAAGTTGTTGGAGAGTAGGTTTAGATTAGACATCCATAGGAACTACTTCACAGTTAGGGCGGCTAGGATCTGGAACCAACTTC
>NW_005841877.1:615551-618957 GCF_000455745.1 Alligator sinensis
GGGTCTTTAAGAAGCGGCTCGATGCCTACCTGGCTGGGGTCATTTGAGCCCAGCTTTCCTCCTGCCCAGGCAGGGGGTCGGACTTGAAGATCTACAAGGTCCCTTCTGACCCTACTTCTATGATTCTATGATGTCCTGGATCACTTCTGAGGCAAGTCTAGATGTGCTGAGGGCTTAAATGGAGATGTGCAAGGAACTTAGGCATCTTAGTGGAATTCAAGTTGTTGCAAAGGGTGAAATTGGAATAGCTTTAGTAACTTTGATGCATATCAGCTATATAAGTGTCAAATGTTGGCATGGGTTTTATGACCCAGGTACCTTGTTCCAGGCAAAGCCAAACTCTCAGACTGACCACGATTTCTTCCATTTGATAACTGGCAAATGTTATTGATACACAGTGATAGCAGATAAGAATAATGCAGGCAAGGCAAACAAAATATCCTCTGCCCTCCCACCGCCACCCAATTCTATATCTAATGGTCCTAGGGTTTACAGAGGAAAATACACAAACTTCATCCTGTGGTTCTTTCTTGAAGGTTAGATGTCAGTAGCCTGGAGGTTGAGGTCCAAGGCCCACCCCATGCAGTAGGGTGGGTGAGATGGGCTGGTGGTGTGCCCCCGGTCCATGGTGACCTCAGATTCCCACCTCGGGGACCCTTTGCTGCTCTAAAATCCCTCCTTTTGTATTCTTTTCCCTCCTGATTACTTTTCATCTAGGTACCATTGATTGGTTTCCCTGTCGCCATCATACTGTCCATGTTCTGTTCTGTCTGCATATTTCTGACATATTCCTATGTGCATGTGATGGGTTCCCCAAACCCATCACATGCACACATCTTAATTTGGTTATTTAGTGGTATCTTATTTTGGGCATGCCCCAGCCTCCTAATTTTGTCTGTCCACCAAAACTGGAAATCCCAAGGGCTCTGTAGCTGGTCACTGTGACCTAGCCATCTTATCTCCGTTATGGGTACACTGTTAATGTTTTTAAGGAACACTGTGTAAATTTCCCAGCCTGTGGAGCTGCTGGCTTCAGACACAGTGGGCCTTGAAGAAAACTTTGTCACAAGCAGGCTTGTAGAAACCAATTAACCTTTGCTGTTGCCTTGGACCATTGTTCTAATGCAATATCTACACTACCTACAAGCCAATTCCTAGAAGTAAATCTCTAAATATCATTTTCTAGCCATCATCACATAGATATCTTGAAGGAAAAATAGCAGCTGGACTTCAGTGTACTAAAAGAGCAAATGTTATATTACCCAAGAACAGGGGTTCCTAAACTGTGCCACACATGCCCCTGGGTTTGCACAAGACATCTCTGGGATGGGGGCTACACAGGAGAAATTGCGTAATGGCAGGTTTTACTTTTTGTTGTAAAAATAACTGGCATTTAAGGGGTTAAAATATAAAGCGTATGCTGGTGGGGGAATGCAGGTGTCTGGTAAATCTGGAAGGGAGTACGCAGTAAGAAAAAGGTTGGGAACTCTGCCCTAGAATAATAATTCCACACAAACACAAGAATACTGAAAACAGCTGCTAAGTATTTTTTTTTAATTATCTGTTCTACTTCTTTGGAGCTCAATTCAATTCTTTAATTTTAGTCTTTTCATTTTATTTAAGAGCACCTGGTTCAGCTTTAGTTTTTATTGATCTGTAAACAGTATTTTCTCACATTTGTAAGCATTCAGAAGTGTTGGACTTCTGGGGAGCTTATACATGTGAATCGAGGCTGCTCCAATACACTGTAATTACAGCACGTCGGAGTGGACTTGATTAATTGAGTCTGCTGGAGTATGGTAATTACCGTACTCTAACAGACACCTGCATCATGTGTATGAGTGTCCCCATGCTGAAAAATGCTAGCTGGGGCACTTTAGCTAAAGCTTGTTCAACAAGCTTTAGTTAAAGTGCCACCACCGTCATTTTTTTAGCAGGAGGATGCTGATAAACATGATTTGCCAGATGCTTTAATTAGAGTGGCTCTTGGACATCTAGACTTGCCTCAGAAGTGATCCAGGACATCTATTTATGTGCTACAGAAATCCAGCTTTGCTGTGGAGGGGCATAGATTTGCTAAGGTCTCCTGAAACTCTAGTTATAAATGAACCACAGCTATTGATTGATGCTGTGTGGTAGTGCCTGCCTTATGCACAAAAATCTAAGAAGTGAAGGCACTTGTTCAAGGCACTGAAAGCCTTGGTTCACTAAAGGCCCCCTACTGTTCCCCTCCTCCCCCAGAGCATGTATGTAAATGCCCCTGATTAGTTTAATCCTCACTGAAAAAGAAAGGAGTGGTGGACAGATTATTTTTTTCCTAGCATATGTTTATTTGCATGTAATTGTTATTACTACTTTGAGCAAAAATGGACAGACCCACAAAAAGTTGGCAGAAAAACTGCCTAAAAGTAAAGCAAAAAGTCAACCTAGAGTTCATACTCTCTGTTGCAACTGTTTCTCACAAATTGTGTTGCCACCGAACTGTTTCTGCCTCTGGCTCTAGAATCTTCTCAACAGAAAGTTAAAGCCACCGCTTAGTCTCGTGACCCTGATGTCAGCAAGAACTGCGCTGACCATAGGGACTAAATTGACTTCCTTCATCTATATTTAGTAAGCTGCTTCACTGAGGGGGTCTTGAAGGAGGAAATGGTGGGCAGAGTTGCTAAATATTTCTGCGAGCAGATTCTTCATAGATTTCATAGACATTAGGGCTGGAAGGGACCTCGGAAGATCATCGAGTCCAGCCCCCTGCCCAAAGGGCAGGAAGTCAGCTGGGGTCATAGGATCCCAGCAAGATGAGCATCCAGTTTCATCTTGAAGGTGTTCAATGAAGGCGCTTGAACCACCTCCGGTGGCAGGCTGTTCCAGACCTTGGGGGCTCGGACAGTAAAGAAATTCTTCCTTATGTCCAGCCTGAAACGATCTTGAAGTAGTTTGTGACCATTCGACCTCGTCATCCCTTGGGGCGCTCTGGTGAACAAACGTTCCCCCAGATACTGGTGGTCACCCCTGATAAACTTGTAGGTGGCCATCAGATCACACCTGAGCCTGCGCTTTTCCAGGTTAAAGAGCCCCAGGGCTCTCAGCCTGTCATCGTAGGGTCTGCTTCCCTGACCTCTGATCATGCGCGTGGCTCTTCTCTGGACTCTCTCAAGCTTCTCCACATCCTTTTTGAATTGTGGAGCCCAAAACTGGACACAGTACTCCAGCTGCGGCCTCACTAAGGCCGAGTACAGGGGGAGAATGACGTCCTGGGATTTGCTTGAGAAGCATCTTTGGATGCAAGCCAGCGTTTTGGTCGCTTTACTAGCTGCCGCATCGCATTGCAGGCTCATGTTCATCTTGTGGTCAATGATGACCCCCAAGTCTCTTTCTTCCATAGTGCTAGCCAACATAGCACTGCCGA
>NW_005841877.1:619165-643249 GCF_000455745.1 Alligator sinensis
GTGGAGGACCCAAGGCGACAATTGACCAGTTTCTCCAAGAGGCGATCATGGGACACCAGATCGAAGGCTTTTTTTGAAGTCAAGATATATGACATCAATCTTTTCTCCCTTGTCCAGGTGATAGGTCACCTGGTCGTAGAAGGAAATGAGATTGGTCAAGCAAGACCTACCCGCAACAAACCCGTGCTGGCTATCCCTTAAGATGTTGGCGTCGGCCAGTCCATTAAGGATGGCCTCTTTAATAAACTTTTCTAAGATCTTCCCCGGGATAGAAGTCAGGCTGATGGGCCTATAGTTAGCCAGATCCACTTTCCTCCCTTTCTTGAAGATAGGCACCACATTGGCCTTCTTCCAGTCTTCGGGCACTACACCAGAGCGCCAAGAGTTTTCAAAGATCCGTGCTAGAGGCTGGGCTATGATGCTCGCCAGCTCCTTGAGTAAAGCTTCTTAAAACTCTCCACTCAAAATGTATAATCATTAACTCCCATTCTTCCTGTAATCAGCTTGCCCACAAACAATAACTGTTTTCCCCATGCTCAAACCCCACTCTGTGTGCACAAAGCTAAGCCACACAATCTCCTTTGTTATTAGTAATTAAACTAATGATGTTCATGGGCAGAGATCAGGCTATGTGCTGAGCAGGAGAGATAGTTCAGCTGGGGCCAGAGGCTTGTATTTCCCTTGTAGTACTTCAGGCATCATCGCCTCCTTGTGATGTAAGCTGATCAGATGCTTGTCCCCAAAAATGAAGAATCAATCATTTTTCCAGAACCCAAGGCCCTGTCCTGGGTGTCTGTGAGACGACTGTGAACAACATTTGATATTTACAAAATTATTCAGGAAAATTCATAGATTTCATACATGTTTAGGATCAGAAGGGACCTTAGTAGATCATCAAGTTCAACCCCTAAATATTCCTCAGTATCTGGTTTTAGCAGCTGGTTGGCATAGGTTTAGATTGCAATACATTTTCTTTGCAAACAAAAGGGCTAGAAACTCACTTCTTTGTAAAACAAAAGCCAAGATTCCCTTTTGCATTCCAGTTCTTCAAATTCAGTGAGCACTGCAAAGTAGACCATCTGAACATGTGTGGAATTATAAACTGGTGGTGGGCTGGAAGTAAGGAAATACAGTGTCAACTTTTACTCTAAATGTCCTAGTTTGTGTATTTATTCTCTTAATGCAAATGTTACTCATTAATATTAATACAGTTAAGTGAGTCAAATTATTATTTTGTGTATTTAATTCCCTGGGATTCTTGTCTGAGTGGAAAAGAAACATTTTGTTAGGCAATTAATTATATACTCAAGATTTCACTTTGTTACATCCATAATGCATTTGAAAAACATGACTTATTAGCTATTAAGTAAACAGACTGCAAAGAATCCAAAGAGAAAATTCTTTTTTTTTTTTTAATATATATTGTGTAGACATGATACCATGAATGAAGGCACAGACCTAGTGGAAAGCATCAGTTCTAGATAGCTCTAGAGGGTAGCATTCACTATAGCATTCATCAGACAATAGGGGCAATTAAAGCTTTTTTTTCAGAGATTCATAGATGGGAGCCTCACAAACAGGCTGTGCAAACAGGCACACTTCTGTGCCCAGCACGTGAGTTAAGGTGGGAGTTTGCGCAGGAGGGTGAGAGGAAGGGCCCGCAGCCTTGCCTGTGAGCCCCCTAAGGTAGACAGTCCCAGCCGCAGCTGGCCTACCAGCAGCATCATGCAGATGGGCATGCACCACAACCCAAGGGTCCCCTCGGGGTCTGTGGCCTTCCCCTCTGGCACCTCAGAAGCCTCCACCCAGATGGAGCCCATGGTTCCAGGCTCCACGCAGACGGAGCCTCTGGTTCTCGGCTGCGGGGGCTGCCTGACACTTTTTCAGGCTCTGGGGTCTGGGAGCATGGCCACCTCCCCTTGTGAGGTCTGCTCCCTTTTGGGGTCTCTGGCGCGCCAGCTGGAGGAGCTCCAGGCCGCAGTCCAGAGACTGCATGCCATCAGGGATGGTAAGCAGGAGACAGACTCCTACTGCTGGGCCCTTCTCCCCCTGGAGGCAGAGGGTAGACCACAGTCACCCTCCAGGACAAGGGAGGACTCGAGGACCTCCCATTCTGTCCAGCCAAGGGGTTGGAACAAGGTGGTCAAGGGCCAAAGGGCCTGCCGCACCAAGGTCCCCGCCTGGAACTTTGCAACAGGTATGAACCTCTTGCAGCCCCAGCAGAGCCTGCTAAGTTGCCAGCTCCTGCAGGCAACACAGGCTCAACTGTAGCTACTGCCCCCGCTCTCCCCAAGACAAAACACAAAGTCCTTGTCATGGGAGACTCCATCCTGAGGGTGACTGAGGGGGCAATCTGCCACCCCGACCCCTTAGCCCGGGATGTCTGCTGCTTCCTGGGAGCCCATATTCAAGACATTGAGAGGATCCCTGAGCTCCTCTGGCTCACTGACCATTACCCTATGCTCCTTATCCATGTGGGCATGAATGACATGGCTTGGAGCAATCCCAGCTGGGTCATGAATGACTACAGGGATTTGGGAGTGGAGTTTAAGGGACTGGGGGCATAGGTGGTGTTTTCCTCGATCCTCCCAGTATTGTGCTACAGACTGAGGAGAGAGAGGAGGATCGAGGTAGTGAAACAAAGGCTTTGGCTACCATGACCACAGTCTGCTCTTTGGTGAGAGAGGCAGTGAGCTTCTGGGAAGGGGCGGCCTCCACCTCTCTCTGCTGGGGAGGAGGCTCTTCTCAGCCAGACTGGCTGACCTGCTCCACTAGGCTTTAAACCAAGTCCACCAGGGGATAGGGAGACTACCACCACTGCTGGCCCACTGAGCAACCTTTGCAAAGCCAGTAGGCCAAGGCACTTAAGGGAGCCCATCCCTGCCCCAGCCCTGGAGTGAGCTATAGGCAAGGCAAGGGCCCTTGTGTGCCTGTACACAAATGCCAGGAGCTTGGGGAATAAACAGGAGGAACTTTTCCTCCTGCTTAACGCAAATAATTATGATGTCATAGGGATAACGGAGACCTGGTGGGACTCCACCTATTAGTGGGCCACACGTTGAAACTCCATGATGTCTAATAGGGCTGTGAGGAATGGCAGCGTTCCATTTTGACCAGTGTTTTGACGTTTTGAAGGAACAGCACTTGGTTTGGATTTTGTTTTGATTCAAAACAGCTGTTCTCTTCTGTTCCATTGAAACAGGGTCGAAACAGCAAAACTGTTTCAACGTTTTGCCCATAGGACATGGGAAGGACAAAACAACCTATAACTTTGTCATTTCTGGCTTGACTTGGATGAAACTTGCAGAACTGGTATCTCCTTGTCAGGGCATAATGCTTGACAAGTTTCAAGAAGATAGGTGCAGGGGCTTTGGGGAAACTGCACCCCAACATTTTGAAAGCAAAACTTGTGTCACGTGTATGTGTTAAGCCACAGTGGGGTCAAAACTTCAGGCATGCTAGCCACTGCTGAGGCCACAAAGCCTGCCAAGTTTCAAGGAGACAGGTGCAGGGTTTGGGGGAAACTGCAACTCAAGCTGCAGACAAGCAAAACTCATGACATGGGTGAGACTGTGTGTATTAAGGCACGGCAGGATGAAAGCTGCAGGCCTGCTAGTCCCTGCTGTAGCCATGAAGCCTGCCAGCTGTCAAGGAGACAGGTGCAGGGGCTTCTGGGGCCCTGCACCTCTAGCTGCTGACAGGCAAAACTCGTGTCATGGGTGCTTGTGCAACAGTGTCTGTTTTGGGGCATGGGGTGGGGGAAACTACTGCAGGCCTGGCTGCTAGGCCCTCCTGGGGCCACAAAGCCTGCCAGCTGTTAAGGGGATAGGTTCAGGGGGCTCTGGGGCCCTGCACCTCTAGCTGCTGACAGGCAAAACTTGTGACATGGCTGCTTGTGCAACTGGCTGTGTCTGTCTTGGGGCAGAAGCAGTTCCCGGCTCTGTATTGATTCTCTCCTCTGCTTAGTCTGTGGTTTCCTAGGTGTTAATTCCTGCTCATTAACTCATTATCCTAGCTAGCTACTGTGTTATGCAATCAATCATGATTCACTCAGGGACAAGCTCAATACACAATAGCTAGCTAGGATACCTGTTAGATCATTCAGTTCTTGTGAAATATAGCTCCATTACAAAAATCTTCATATATTAGGTAGCAGTTATCAGCTAAGTACAGACTTTCAAAAAGCTGAAGCCTGAATTGATTCAATCTTTGCAATTTAGTTTAACCTCCATAGACTGAGTTGATTTGCAAGTGAATAGACATTGACATTTGATTCCAGAAATGTAGCCACATGCCTGCAGTGGCTCAGGTTAGAAGCTGGGAGGACACTAAAGTGAGTCCTCCCTTCCTTTCCACAGCAGCCACAATGCTGACCCAAGCGGGGGGTGGGAGAAGGCATGGCCAGACCATGGAAGTTCGCTAAGTATGATTGGGGAAGGGTTTAAACCCCCACCCTGGCCTGCAGGGACCCCATCCAGGGTGTGCCTGGAGGGGGAAGGAAGAAGCAACCCTTGCCAGACTTGTTTCTGGGGGTGGGAGTGGCCAGACACTGGCCCATGCAGCACCTCAGGTGAAGGGGCAGGGAGGGGCATTAAACTCCCCTGTCTCCCCTCTGTTGCTCTGGCACAGTGACCCCAGCTGGGGTCTGTCTTGCTTTCTGCTCCACTGGCTGCTTGCACGGCAGAGGGCACGGCCGGAGCCAGCCAGCATGGCCCCGCCATCCACCCACTTTGCTTGGGGATGCAGGGCTAAGCCAGGCTGGCCCATGGGCACTGCTGAGGGTGGGCATGGAGGAGCCAGTACAGGCTGGACCACAAGGGCAGGGCCCTTCCCAGACAGCTGTGGCTTTGGTTGGGGACAAGGAGCTGTGCGCCCAGATTGTTCCTGGCTCCCCATGGCCTGACTGAGCTGTGTTGTCATCAAGATGCAGCTGGCAGGGAAGGGCCTTTCCTCTGTGGGTCCAGCCCAACCCCTCTGCACCAGTCCTCGGCAGTGCCTACAGCCAGCCCCGCTCAGCCCCAGGGGACAGCAGGCCTGGGCTAGGCCATGGGGGCAGGGATCTTCCCAGCCAGCTGTGACTTCATGACAGCCTGGCCCAGCAAGCATGGACAGCAGCTGTCCAGGCAGTGGTGCAGAGGCAATGCTGCTGCAGATGTGGGTGGATGCCTTGGCAGCCAGACTGACCATGCAGGATGTGCCCATGGCTTCCTGGAGTCCAGCAGGAACTAGAGTCCAGCAGCCACCTGCCATAGGGTCTTTTATACCCACAGCCACTGCCACCACTGCCACTGTACAGAGGGCATGGCAGCAGCTGTGGCAGCAGGGGCAGGCCCCAAGGGGTGGGTGGCTTCTGGGCTCTGAGCCTGCCGGCACTTCCAACTCAGCCTGGGCAACCATGGATACATCCTGCATGGCCACTCCAGCTGCCAAGGCACCTGTCTGCAGCTGCAGTGGTATCACCTCCATGCTGTTGCCCGGCCAACTGCTACCCGTGCATGCCAAGCTGGGCAGTCATGGAGCGGTAGCCAGCTGGGAAGGGACCAGTCCCTGCTGCCCAGCCTGGGCCAACCCCTCTGCACCCACCCTCAGCAGTGCCCATGGGCCAACCCAGCTCAGCTCCACATCTGCAGCCCCAGCCTCAGCCCCAGGCAAGGCCAGCAGATGGCGGGCTAATGCTGGCCAGAGTCTGGCCACACCCCCATCCCTGCCACTAGAGTGGGGAGCAGGGGATATCCTAATAGGGGTGCTCCACCTTGGCCAGGTTCCAGGCAGACCCCAACTGTGGTCCCTTGGGGAGAGAAGTCCCTCCATGCCCCTTCACCTTAAGGGGCCATGCTGGCCGGTGTCTGGACATGCTCCTGCCCCTGCTTTGGCTAGGGAGCAGAGGGGTAGTGCTAGCCCTGCTCTCTGGAGCAGACAGCACAGCTCAGCCAGTGCTGAAAATCATGCTGGGATGCTAGGGGACTCTGATTTAACTAAAATCAGAAAGGGGTCTGGGACAGAATTTCCATAAACTGGTTTGATCCAAATCGTTTAAGTCTGATATGACATTCAACCAGATTTATCTTAAACCAGTTTGGGTTATTTTGAAACTGGTTTATGTGCATTGAACTTATGTTCTGTTACAGGTTTAAACCAATTTCTGATCACTTCAACTGGTTTGTGTGTAACTTCTACCCCTAGCCATCATGTCTGGCAGTTTCTACTTAAAAAGGTTCACTACTGAGGAAGCCGGGGAAATCAATCCATTACTCCCAAAATGCGTTGCCATTTTAGGTAATGGCTTTAGTCATTAATGAAGCACTGTTTGTAGAAGCTTCAGTGTTGTTTCTTAGATTATATCAGGTCTGAAAGTCAGTAAAAGAAAACTCAGTGGTACTTGGAGTTATGCTTATTAACTCTGAGGACTGAAAGAGGTCCAATGTTGTGCCCATCCACAAGAAGGGCAGGAGGGAGGACCCAGGTAACTATAGACCAATCAGCCTAACTTTCATGCTAGGGAAAATCCTAGAAAAGTTTATTAAGGAATCTATCTGCAATAAGCTTGCAGAAGGTAAGATTCTGAATGACGGCCAGCATGGCTTCATCGCAGGCAGGTGTTACCTTACTAACCTCATCTCCTTCTATGACCAGGAAACTCACCACCTGGACATGAGAGAGCAGGTTGACATTGTATACCTTGACTTCCAAAAGGCCTTTGATCTAGTATCCCATAATGTCCTCATGAGAAATTTGGAGGATTGTGGGCTTAACTCCGAGACAGTCCAGTGGGTGAGAAACTGGCTGCAGGATAGGACCCAGAGAGTCATCCTGGCAAGAAGTGGGCAGCGGTGTCCCACAAGGGTCAGTGCTCAGTCCAGTACCTTTCAAAATCTTTATTAATGATTTGGATGTGGGGCTGAAGAGCTCACTGACCAAGTTTGTGGACAACATCAAGTTATGGAGAAGTGTGGTCACGCTTGTACATAGGATACAGATACAGGTGGACTTAGGCAGCAAGTTGGGTGAATTGGGATCTGATGAAATTCAACGCTGAGAAATGAAAAATGCTCCACCTCAGGACAAGCAACCCCCAACACAACTACAGGCTTGGCGGCACCAAACTAACTAGCACCATGAATGAAAGGGATGTGGGTGTAATAATAGACCACAGTATGAATATGAGCTGGCAGTGCAATGCTGTAGCCAGTAGAACAAATAATACTCTGGCGTGCATCAATCGATGCATCTCCAGCAAAACCAAGGAGGTGATTTTTCCTCTCCTCTCAGCATTGGTGAGACTGCAGCTGGAGTACTGTGTCCAGTTCTGCACACCACACTTTAATAAGGACACTGATAAGCTTGAGAGAGTCCAAAGAAGAGCTACCTGTATGATCAGAGTCTTATACAGCAAGCCATACAAGGAAAGGCTGAGGGATCTGGGACTCTTAACCTGAAGAAAAGAAGGCTGAGAGGGGACCTGGTAGCAACTTACCACTACACTAGGGGAATATATCAATGGCTCGGTGAGCAACAGTTCACCAGGGCACCAGAGGGGAAAACTAGGAGTAATGGCTGGACCCGAGTGATCCACCAAGGTCCCTTGCAGCCTTACAATCTATGAATCTATTAACTCTTTTTTTATAGTGGTCTATCCAGAACCTGTTATATGAAGATTTAATTTAAAGAAATTAAATGTTAAAGATTTGCCCAGAACCCTTAGGAGAGCAATAGATAGAGACTGTACTTAGAACACTTGGAAGCAAGCTGAGTCACAAATCAGAATAGCATTTAAGCTCAACTTTAACTTAACATAGGTTACCATTGACTATAATTGAACTTAGTCATTGGTGATGTGTTGGGGGGGCAAAGGGGGCACATGCCCCCCCTGAGATTGGCTCCCAGAAGTGGGAGTGCCGGGAGAAGTGCTGGCGTGCTCCCCCTGTGGCAAGAGAAGCATAGTTGTCGAAGCTGGTGGTTCTGAGCTTGGCGATCAGCTGCTTGGGGACCGCCCCCCAGTCAGTGATTGGTGGCTGGTGCCCCCCCAGAATCAGGAGGCATCAGTCGCCCATGCACATAGTTATATTTAAAGAATAATTGTGCCCACAATTACACGTGTGTTTATGTAGTCTGAGTACCTGATGGTGCCTGAAAATTATTCATTTCGTTTTCTAAATGATGGGGGGGAAAGGTAGACATGTTACCATGTATATAAAAATGATGTACACATGTTCTAAGGCACAGTATAAAGTGGAAGGCAGGCCTGTTAAAAGCCTCTGGGTGAAGGTCAGAGATGAGAACAGCAGGGAGATGTCATGGTAGATAGCTGCTTTAGACCACCAAACAAGGAGAAAGAGGTGGATGAGGACTTCTTTAAACAATTGAAGGAAACTTCCAAATCATGGGACCTGATTCTCATGGGGGACTTTAATTATCTGGACATCTGCTGGGAGTGAGGCACAGCAATGCACAAACAGTCCATCAGATTCTTAGATTGTGTTGGGCATAACTTTCTGATACAGATAGTAGAGAGGCCTACTAGGAGGGAAGCTCTTCTCAACTTGCTGCTCACAAACAGGGAGAAATTGGTTGAGAATGGGAAAGTAGAAGGCAAATAGCATGACAAAACCACAAAATGATAGCATTCAAGATCATAAGGGGAAGAAGGTCTCCCAAAGGGAAGAGCAGCAGAATAAAAACACTTGACTTCAGGAAAGCAGACATTAGCAAACTGATATGCAGGATTCCCCAGAAAGCAAGCCTGAGGGCAAAAGGACTACATAGACCTGGGTGTATTTCAAGGAGACCCTTTCAAGCACACAGGAGCAAGCTATGCTGATGCAATGGAAGAGTCAGAAGTGCAATAGTGGAATACACCACCCAATGTGCAAAAGACAGTGCCATTAAAGTATAATATGCCGCCGAGCTTGCAAACAGCAATGCAATTAAAGTGGTGCAAAAGGGCATTTAAACCGCTTTAAAGGCCAATTTTGTGGCATGTGCAAAGGCCCTAGAAGACCAGCCTGGCAAGGCAGAAGTCTCTTGAATGAGTTGAAACTCAAAAAGGAATCCTACATAAAGTGGAAACTTAGCCATAGTACTAGAGAAGAGTGTAAGAGTATTGTTTGAGCCTGGGGAGAGAAAATTAGGAAGGCCAAGGCACAATTTGAGATGTGACTGGCAACGACCCTAAAAAGTAAGAAAAGGGAGTAGACAAATATGTCAAAAGTAAGAGGAAGACCAGAGAAACCATATGTCCTTTATGAAATGCAGAAGCCAATCTAGTTTTGGATGATGCAGACAAGGCTGAAGTATTTAATGCTTTTTTTCTTCAGTCTTCACAGCTATCAGATGCTGAGTGCCCTTGGCAGGAAAGATAGAGAAGGAGACAAACAGCTTAGAGTAATGGCAGAACAGATTAGAGATTACTTAAAGAAGCTACATGTTTTCAAGTTGGCAGGGCCAGATGGGATGTACCCCAGGGTCCAGAAGGAATAGCTATCCTCTTTGATAACTTGTGGAGGTTGGGTGAGTCTCCACTGATTGGAAAAAGCCAAATATAGTGCCCATATTTAAGAAAGGGAGAAAAGAGGATACAGAGAATGATAGACCAGTCAGCCTGTTGCTCTACGGATCATGGAGTAGGTCCTCAAGGGACGCGTCTACATGAGACACTTAACTTTACATTAGCGTAGTTTACTGCAAAGTAATCGTGTATCTACACATGCACGTGCTTACATCTCAGTAAACCTCCCTAATACCAAGTAAAATTGCTACCTGCAAGTAGCAAGTAGCAAATTTATTTGGCATTAGTAACGGCACCTTAGTGCTCATGTAGACACCTGACCAGGAACAAAATCTGCTCCCAGTTAGCCATCCACCAGGAGGTAGGAGATTGATACCTGCCCCTGGGAGGTGCTTGCTGCCGGGGTGGGCTCCACTGAAGGAGCCTGGGTGGGGACTATGTCCCTCTGCCCCAGCAGCAAGGCACATCTCCCACTCTTAGATCACAATCAGGGAGCAGCCCACGCTCCTCCATTGTGATCAGGGAGTGGGTGGCTGGGAGATCCTTATCTCCCAGCAGTGGCTCCATGGCCATGGGGCCACTGCTGGGATATGCTTATCTCCTAGCCTGAACTCCGCGGTTGAGGGCTTGGGCTAGGAGACCCTTCTCTCTCAGCCCGAGCCCCACATGGGATAAGCATCTCCCAGCAGAGGCCCCACAGTCACGGAGCCAGCATTGGGAGATCCCTGCTGGTGGGAGCTGGGGATCTTGTCCTCCCCACCCCTGCAACTCCATGCTTGCAGAGCTGGTGGGGGAACAAGCTCCTCAGCCTGTTCCCCTCCCAGCTCCCTGCTCACAGATTAGGCAGGACAAACACCCCAGCCCCTGCCCTACAATGTCCAGCTGCCACTCCTCAATTGCAATTGTGGAACCTGGGGCTGAGAACTTGTTCCCCACTCTGTAATCACAATTGCAATTGTGGAGCAGGGGCTGGGAGCTCCTTTTATGGGGACAGTTCCCTGCCCAGCCTGGAGCTGGCTGGGACCTGCCCCTGACTGGGACAGTTCCCAGGCAGCCCCAGACTGCATGCAAAAGCACATGTAGCCTGAAGGTGGCTGGGTCTATTGATAGACAAAGAAAAGTCCGGACGGATCTTTGGGCCACCCCGGTCGGGTGGCCAATGGTGGTACTGGCGTCTGGCTGGTGAACCAGACAGATGACTCACTGACGAAAAAAAAATTCTTCAGGGGCCACCACTCAAAAAAAATTGGGTGGCTGGGCTCCCGAAAATTACAGAAACATTACGTGGGACAACCAAAAGAAAAACAGGGTGTGCGTGTGGGGTCAAAGGTTCAAAACAAGTGCTCCCCCGGGGGTCAGTGAGCAGAGCACCCTGAACAGCGCCCACCGGCTGATGAACTGCTTCAGCTTGCCGGTGGCTACTGCCCAGTGGTGCTCTGCTCGGAGACGCGTGCGAAGGACACCGAGGAAAAACGCCCCGAGGTGACCGGGAGCCTTCCCGGCCAGAGCCTCCTTCCTGGATAGCCAGATGACCAGCTTGGCCAGAGCCAGGAGGAGGTTGACCAGTTGGTCCCGGGCCTTGGTGGGGCGACGGATGGGGAGTGCGTAAACCAAAAGGTGCGGGGAGTAGTGCAGCCAGAACTTCAGCAAGAGGTTCTGGAGGAGGAGGTGCAGGGGCTGCAGCCTGGCGCACTCGAGGACCAGGTGCGCCAGGGTCTCCCTTTGGTGGCAAAAGGGGCACTCATCAGAGAGCGCGTCAACCCGCGCCAGATACACGCGTGTCGCGACGGCCCCGTGAAGGAGCCACCAGCCTAGGTCCCCGGCGGCTCTCGGGAGGAGCTCCTGAAGGTGGCTGGGACTGTCCTGTTTTGAGCAGTTCCCAGCCAGCTCCGGGCTGAACATGCAGACTTCCCACACATCCTGGGTATGGTTGGGAACTGTCCCGGTCAGAGGCAGGTCCCAGCCCATGCTTCCCAACAGGGGCATGGGACTTGGAAAGAGCTGCAGGGGTGGGGTAAGTCCCAGCCCCCTTCCCCAATCCACTGGTAGGGGAGCTATCAGCGAGCTAGCTGCTAGCTGCCCCACTGGCAGATCAGGGCAGGGGCTGGGACATGCCCCCCCCCTGCAGCTCTTTCCAAGCCCCATGCCCCTGTTGGGAAGCCAGGGCCAGGAGCTCCATGCTGCCAGTACAGGGGGACAATGTCCCCTCCCCAGAAGCTGGCAGCCCCCAGGGGCCAAGAGACAGCTGTCTCCTGGCTTGTTGCTCCCTGCCAGCCCCTAGGCTAGCACAAAGGGAGCCTGGAGCTCCCCTTGGTGGTGGCAAGGGCCCATTGCAGGGTTGTAGGGCACTGGGTGCATATCTTCTCACTAACTCCCACATTGTAGATACCTACCCAAAAACCCTTAGCGGGCATAGTAGTATCATAGTACTTAGGGTCGGAAAGGACCTAAACAGATCATCAGGTCCGACCCCCCGCCCCAGGCAGGAACAGGTGCCGGAATCATATCACCCCAGCCACATATCTATCCAGCCCCCTCTTGAAGACCCCCAAGGTAGGAGAGAGTTGGGAGCCCATTCCAGAGCCTAGCTTGGGAGCCCATTCCACAGCCTGTCAGCCCTAACTTAAAGTAATATCTCCTGATGTCCAGCCTGAACTTTCTCTCTAACAATTTGTAGCCATTATTGCTAGTAACCCCAGGTGGTGCCCAGGGAAACAGAGCCTCCCCCAGTTCCCGGTGGTCCCCCTTGGTGAGTTCGTAAACGTGTCTACACATGCCCCCTACGACACCGCTGTCACTGCACCATCATTTACTACTTCCTTTAGGAAGTATTATATGATGCACAGTAACAGCTGTTACTTCACCATCTGAGCAGCACATAGTTATTTTAAGATGCTACATCACCATAGTGACAGGCTATAACAACATATCTCATTGCTGCAGTGACATAGCATTGGTGTCATGATTTGTGCCCACCAATGCTACATTACCATAACAATGAGCTACATCACTCTAGCATGTCACTATGGTGATGTAACTTCACGTGTAGACTTGCCCACTGTGCAGTAGCTTCATGCACAGTAAAACTAGACTGTAGTAAATGCATGTGTAGACGTACCCAAGGAGTCTGTTGTGAAGCACCTGGAAGAGAACAAGGTGATCAAGAACAGCTAGCATGAATTCCCCAAGAGCAAATTATGTCTCTCTAACTTGAGCAATGGATATAATATACCTTGAATTTAGCAAGACTTTTGACAGTCTCCCACAACATTCTCATCAGCAAGAGAAGAAAATACAGCTTAGACAAAAGTACTGTAATGTGGGTAATAACTTATTGGATCATTATGCTGAAGAAGTAGTAATCATCAGTGGCTCAATGTCTAGTTGGGAGGAGGTACCAAGTGGGGTTCCCCAGGGGTCTGTCTTGGGTCTGGTACTGTTCAACATGTTCATTCATGATATGGATGATTAAATTAAGTGCACATTTAGCAAAATTATGGATAACACCAAGTTGGGTGAAGTTTCAGACACTGGAGGACAGAGCTAGGATCCAGGATGACCTGGATAGATGGGGAAAATGATCTGCAATCAAGCAGATGAAATTTGACAAGGACAAGTCCTAAGTCCTGCATTTGGGATGGAATAATTGTATGCATAAATACAGACTGGAAAAAGCCTGGCTAGGCTACAGTACTGAAGGAAAGGACCTGGGGGTTACAGCAGAACTTAAGCTGAATATGAGCCAACAATGTACTCTAATTGCAAAAAAAATCCAGTAGCATCGTGGTTTGTCTTACTAGTGTGATTTGCAAATCAACAGAAGTGATGTTCCTGCTCTATTCAGCACTGGTGAGGCCCCACCTGGACTAGTGTGTCCAATTTTGAGCTCTACCCTTCAAGAAGGATATGGACAGGTTGGAAAGAGTGCATTGCAGAGCAGCAAAAATGTTTAAAGGCCTGGGGAATTAGATTTATGAGGAAAAGCTAAAAGAGCTATAATTATTTAGTCTGGATTAGAGAAGAAGGGAGGGGGGAATTCGATAACAGTCTTCAAATACCTGAATGGTGATTATAGAGATGATGACGATGGGCTTTTATCTGTGACCAGAGAAGACCAGGAACCCTAGACTAAAGCTGCAAGAGAGGTTGAAGATTAGGGGGATCTTTTTGACTATGAGGGTGGTCAGGTATTAGAACAGGCTACCTAGAAAAGTTGTGCACTCTCTATTGCTGGAGATTTTCAAGAGTAAGTTGAACAGACACTTGGCTGTGATGGTTGTCAGGGATGATCCTTTCTTAAGCAAGGGGCTGGACTAAATGCCTTTGTGAGGGTCCTTCTAGCTGTACTTTCCTATGATCCGATATGCATCTAAGAGTCTGCCATACTGCTTCCACAAGGTGAAATTTGGATTGAAAGGCCCGTTTTAAAAACAGTCACATACTTCCTACTCCTAATGAGTAGGTATATGAGTATGGGTAGATATATTTCACTGTGAAGAAAGACTTTAACCAGGTGGCTTGGTATACAAAGATGTAAAAAACCAAAAGAGAAAATTTAGGTTTTACTCTTGCTATATAGGTATTTTCTTTGTGGCTTATAGAGGATTCGTTTTCTCAGAAGGGAACAATCGTTTTAATTTCTAGCTATGCATCAAAGATACAGATGTTTGTTAATGAATTGGAAATTGGCATTCATGTGCTTTCCCAAAGTAATGAGCAAATTAAGCAGAATTTGCATCCTTCTCTTCTCATTCACAAGATTACCTTCTTGGATTTTGCATCAAGGTTGTGGTGACTTTAAATAATTAGTCTATTTTTGCAATGAGGCTACTCAGAGAACATTCTATGCTAATACTTCTCTGCTTGCACTGTTTGTTTCTTTAGAATGTATTATTATTCTTTTTTTCTCATTTAATTAAATTTCTAGCTCTTGCAGTTGCAAAGCAAATAATGTAAACAGTCTCTTGATCTTCTGCTACCAATAGTCACTCTAATATTTTGTCCATATTGGGCACTTAAATCATGCTATAAATGTGTTCACTAAGAGTGAAGTTACATGTTACACCATACTAAATCTGTGGAATCTTAAGTCATGTTAAAGTTAGAATCTGCTGTGAATAGTTGCACATTAAGAATTAATACTGCTCTTTGCTTGCACAGCTATGACTTGCCATTAAAGGGCTGGAAAACAGGGGCATAGCTAGGACACCTGGGCTCCCTCCCTGTTCTTGGGGGAGAAGGGTGGGAGCAGTGTATCCTGGGATGCTGGAGGACTGCAAATTGCTTGTATGTAAGAAGCATGCAACTTTGGGTAGCATGGCCCTGAGTCAACCCTTGCCTGAAGTGTTGTAAATTTGAGATTCTCAGAGGGCACTTAGCACGAGTTAACGAGCTTTAATGTGTGGATGCTTGTGTTTTAAGTGCCCTTCAGATGCTCTAACTGTATAATGGGTAACTTTGCCTTTAACATAAGATTAAACACTTTGTAGACTAGAACTATTATTTTTTTAAATTCCATCAGCTTGTTGTAGGGTTATCTTACAAACAGTATGATTTTACACATGGACTGTTGCAGACTCTAAACTTAACTGCGATCAGTGGACATGATGATAAACATGGCAATGCTGTGCCTACATTGGATATTATATCAGGTTTAGCATGTTAGGTAGTTGACTTAATGATATTTCCTGATGTAGTCAATCCCTAAGAGCAATGCAAACTGTCCTTTTAATCAGAAAGGTATCTTGGTTCTAGAAACTAACAATTATGATTAAATGTCAGTATGTATGATTTACTATCATTTGGCCAAAACTTAAAGGTGGATGGCAGGTGCAGCTTGGGATTTGAATAGGGTACTATCGCTTCCCTGCCTCTCCTGCATCTAGTAATGACTAACATATTTAAAATGTTTCCAAACTTCATTGGTATTGGTTTTATCTGGGGATTCCATAATTTTTTGTGAAAATCAAAAAAAACCCTAGAGTAAACAGAACAGGCCAAATTAAGATTTTTATTACAATCTATGTCTATGATTGCCTGCAAAGTTGAAAATAAAAATATATTTTGGCTCCTGACACACGTCAAATTTAAGATGCAATTAAAAGGTTAATTTTATGTTAAATAGTAACCCAGCCACAGAATTGGTCTCCCTAAGCCCAGGGCAGAGTGAAAACCCCAGTTGGGGTTTTGACAATCAGCTGATTGTTGGCTGGGGCGAGGGACCTGGCTGGGGCTGGTTTCACATCCTGGTTTGGTCTACAGCCCCAGCTGATTGTCAGCAACTGAATTTTAACCTGCTGGTGCAGGGAGGTGATTGTGATCCCAGGCTCCCTCTGCACTGACAAGGTACAATAGGATTATAATTCTCGACCCCATAATTGCAAGCATGGCCTAGCAGGAGGCACAATTGTTGGAATCACTGCTTAGATCTCTTGGCACCTTAAACTGAATGTCTGTCAGAAGCCTTTCACTCAGACTTTTTCAAGGGGTCCCATGTCCCAAGATGCCTCAAGCTATATTTGAGGGCCCCATTTAGTTTTGCTTAACTCTCATGTATGTCTTCAAGATCAAGAATTATTTCTTGATGCTCCCTCTAGATCTCATCAACACTGCTCATGAGTCAGGTTTTCTCTAGAGCAGAACAAGGCAGAAGAGGCAGGCTAATGAAATTCTTCACAATGACAAGTAAAGAAAATTACTGACCCTCTAGAACAAAGCCAACTGCCTGATAGTCTCACAGCACTGCAGATGAGTTGGATCTGTATTTTAGATTTCACTTGATTCACAGCTACCAGCCTGGCTGAGGCTGAGTGTCTTGTAGAGGAAACCCATTCAGCACAGTCTCTTTTGTGCGGTTCAGAACTATCCAATGTGCAGAAGAATATTTTTTTTTTACTTTCTCTCTTCATGCCTTTTTTGTTTCTCTTCCTACGTTGTGGGCTTTAGAACATTCCAAAAGTTGTTTCTAACAGGACTTCATTTAAGGGCTTAACTCTTTTTTAATGGGACTTCTTTAACAGGACAAAATACTTGCACCTAAGGGAAGGTCATTTAATAGACTTTACTGGGAGGCTTTAGCCATATGTACAAAATTTGAGAGGCCAAATGGAGTTATCTTTATATGTTTGTTAAATATTCATGTATCTGATCACTTTTGCACTAACAGTGTGCACTACAGTGTGCATGATATCAGGGGGTGGGTCCAGAGGTCATGTAGTAGTGTGGCTGCATCCCCCATGTTTTGGATCGGATGGCACCCTGGGAACCTCCTGGGACTTTTTGAAGCCTCCCACCCCTTCTCTTCCCCCCATTTCCTGCCTGCCCCTGTTATTTTTCCTGCTACTGTGGGAGTGGGAGAAAGCACCAGAGCTGTTGCTGTCTGGTCCTGGTGAGCTGTAGCTGGGCTGGGCTGGCCTGGGGAAAGTGGCAGTGGGAATGGGCAAGTGGATCCCCTTCCCTGCACCTACTCCCAGGGAATGGGGAAGGGAAGGGAGGAGGAAACTACTGTCCTGCCCTGCTGGTGCTACTGTCCCTGTCCCCAAATGACCCCAGCCCTGCTGCAGCCAACTTGGTGTGGGCGGGAACAGCTCTGGTGCTTCCCCAACTCCCAGAAAAGCAGGGAAAGCAACAGCAACAGGTAGGGGAGGGAAGAGGAGAAGGGAAGGAGAGGGAGGATTTTCACCTGCTTTAAGGACTAAAAAATGTCCCTGGAGGCTCACAAAAGTGGTCTGCCAGTATCTCTGAAGGCAGAGGAGGCTGAGAGCTAGGGGTGCAAGCATAGGCGATGTGTAGGAGGAGTGTGGGGAGACATGTGCTGCCCCCCCCTCCCCCCAAGATTGGCCACTGCCGGCACTGCCACCAGCGTCTGCAGGTGGTCGTCGCTCGCCAGCTCCCCCCTCACTGCCGACACCACCGTGGCCGCCTGCAGGCAGTCCCCACTTGGCCTGCCCTTGCTGCCAATGTCACCAGACCACTCGGTTTGCCCTCGCCGCCAACACTGCCATGGCCACCTGCAGGCGGGCCCCGCTCAGCCTGCCTTCACTGCCATCATCACTGCGGCCGCCTGTGGGTAGTCCCTGCTTGCCATGCCGATGCCACTGCCAGCACCACCTGTGGGCAGTTGCCATGCCCCTCCAGGCTCAGGAAGCATCCTTCCAGTACAGTTTGCTACTCCTGTACCCCACTTTGGATAATTCTAGATCTGCCCCTGCATGAAGTACAGAAGCCAAATTCATGGTACTGGAGAGGTGCAAAAGGAACTCTCAAAGCTTCCCTAAAGGTTAAACGGATATTCCTATTACGTAGGGGAATCTAATGTTGATGTTAAGTCATCTGCTCCCTGACTGCATTTGATTACTCTATGTCAGAGAGGGCTGGCATGGAGACTTAGGAAGAGGCCTGGCAGGTGGTGGACAGTAATTAGAGTACATAATCACTATACTTACTCCAGTAATTATGGGATAATGGAATAATGGAATGATCCTTAGGAGATAGAGTAAGTTATATGACTAATGACAAATAGAGAATACTTGCATATCTACAATGTGACTGAGTTAGTGTCACTGTAGGAAGCTTAATTTTGCTTCCCCTTGGTTTGTGGATTTATTTTCCAAGCATTAATGTAAGCTTTGTATCTTTATTTTTTTTTAATTAAAAAAATAGAAAAGGAAATATGTTAAGACAGCACCTCATACCCCATCCAACTACAGCCGTTAACAGTGGTAACATTATCAGGCACCTGCTACACATTACAGATAATACATAATTGACTGGTTACTTGCAAAATAAATTTAGACTGGTTACACATGCACAGTAAGACTGGCCACAAGTGCAAAGTAATTATCGCACAATGAACTGGTTAATCACACAATAAATTTAAGCTGGCCACAGGTGCAAAGTAACTATCGCATGTTAAAAATGACTATCCAGTTACAAAAGGAGCTAACCAGCTATAAAGTTAGTGCTTGAAAATGTATAATAACTCTATAGCTGGTTTCTATCCAGGTTTAATTTGAACATGTAGTAGGGCCCTCAGAGTCCTTTAAATCAACAATTGCCAAACTAATACTTACATAAACTGTGCACTTTTTATCTCTATATTACTTTATTTTGACAGCACTAAAGAAGAGAAGAGAGGGCATTATATACATGTAAAAATACAGAATTAACAAGGGTGAAAAGGAAGAATAATCTGTTTTCTTTTATGTCTTCCAAAATGTTCAGGGGGATTTAGGCATACAGCTTTCTGCCAACATCAAGGGGAGTTCCATTCCTATGAAAGTGTTTAGAAGTGACTCAGATTATTTAAATTTTATGCAAAAATGTGTATGGTAAAAGGCTGATTATCCTTATTAGCATTTAAGTTATATTTGGAGGAGTACCACCAGGTGTGCTACTAAGGCATCATGTAAGAAATACTAGAGGCAGGAGAAGCAAATAATGATCTTGCTAAATTTGTTTCTGGTTTCACTGATCTAAAATAACTAACTGTTCCATTGCTCTTGGCAAAACATGTTTCGACTACAGCTTCTTTCTGATGCTATTTCCAATACATAGCACCATCAAACAGAATACTGAAAGTTGGCAAACTTTCTACATATCTCTCCTCTCACACACACTATTAAGCAGAAGCATTTTTAATAGCAAGTGCAGTAAATCCCATTCACTTTTCAAATAATGTAAAGGAAACCATCCTTTTACTAGGCTGTAGATAAATGAAGTAACCATCTGAGATTGTTTTCCTCTTACTTACCTAGCCAATGCAACTTTTCATACTACTGATTTTAGGAAAAGGACAAATACAGAGCACAAAAAAAGTGGCCAAGTAACACGTGCACAAGAACTCTGATCTTTCTCATAAGAGTTTTACTATCTTATGCTGTGTATTGATGGACACAGCAGAAGCCAGGGCCTCCCTCCCCCTTTCTTCATACTACCTGAACCCAAATTATGCTGAGTGGTTTTGAAAATGTTTCATTGAAAAAAAAATTTAAAAAAATATATATATATATTTGTTTTGGGGTTTTTGTGTTGTTTTAATTAGGTTGGAGATAACTAAAAGATTAGTAATGTCACATGTCATTTTTCACCCCTAGGTTTTCTGAAAAAATCCTGTTCAGATTAGTAGTGATCAAGTAATTTTTGGTGACCTCTATAAAATGATGTTATGGCTGCATCTGTCAATAACACAAACTACCTACCCACAATTGGTGAAAATGGTACTTTTATTGATTGTCTCAGCAGAGAGTTCAAGAATGGAACACCTAGAGGGATTGTCTTCTCACCACTGGAAAAACTTCACAGAAGCTTAGGTTGGATTTGAGGTATGTTGACAGGATAGCGTACATTAGCTCTGCGCAGACTGTGTCTACTCTGTGAATATAAAGGAAGTTTTCAGTCTGAAAGGCTGTAAGAATTAACACAATGCACGTCATTTTCAAACTAAATAGATTTTGCCTCAGCTTTCAGATATATTGACTTGTTCTAAATCTGAACATGATTCATGACAACATATCTTTTCTGTAAAGAAGTAAAATTATCTCTTTGGTTTCATCGAATTTTTGAAAGATAAGTAGAGTCATTGACAAATGAACTTTCTAACTTCAGTGAATGAGAAGGACCTAACACTAGCCTTCTTGCAAAGCAGGAAATTTTAGGGCTTTGTAGCAATCATGTGCTGAACTGGTTAATGTGTTCATGCCTACTTGAGTATAGTGGATTTAAACTGCTGTAATTTTAAACATAAACACAGCAGTTTTAAAAGTTAGAGTGGGCTAGATTCCAATTAGCAGAGAATAAACAATAGAGTTATACAGAATCAGGTAAAAATCTCTATAATTATAAAAGAATCAGAACTTCTGGTAGAGGTGTGATACCTTTTATTAGATCAACTAGATATTTGCAAAAAAAATTCTTTATTTGCAAGCTTTCAGGGCCAAGGACCCTTGTTCAGGCATAGCAGAAAAGACTGTAAAAGTTCTCCTAGGTAGAAATGAAAGTTCATATTTCATAGGAGAATTGAAGGGGTGGAGCCGTGTGGGCCTTGCTGCTCAGCCTCTGGGTCCTGCCATAGGCTCCCCCTGGGTCCTACTGCCACTGGCTGCCTGTTATCTTTGACAGGCATCCAGGGGCAGATAAACATTAATTTTCTAAAAATTTTAGGGGACCCATGGCCTGGATAGAATGGCCTGGCAGGCTGAATCCAGCCTGAAGGGATGTATTTTGCCTGCCCCTGTTCTAGATTATTATCCCATTACCTGGGCTAGCTTTTTAAAGCCTTAAGTCCTTATGATTTTACCACTTTGCGTCTCTTTTCCCCCTCCCTTCCTATTTTATGTATTTAAATTACTGCCTTCTATCTGGACACCCTTCTTCCTGCAGGTCCATTGATAGCACTTGATGAAGTAAGTTGTTACTTACTAAACCTCACGGCTCTCTGAATTAGTCCGTGAGGTACCAGCTCTTGGCTACAGAAAAATAATAGAGCAAGTCTTCTGTTGCAAAAAATGGACCCCAAAAAGACTGCAACATGTTAGAATGTTTTTGACCCTCTGGATTCCTATTTTAAATTGCTGAGTTTATCTTGTCAATCATGTGAAGATTTTTTTACAACTAACAGTGCTAATAGTGTGTGGCACCCCTCAAAGAACCTCATGAACCCCATGGCATGTTGGTTGAGAATCACTGCAACAGATTCTTCTCCAGTAGGAAACCTGCTTATTTCAATATGCAATGATTAAGGTTGAAATTCATTGGATAGGAAAGGAAACAAATCTTTTCCATGGAAAGACAATCAAATTGATAAATGTGGATACCTAGGAGAGCAGATGGACACTGTTTAAGCAAGAACTGAAGTGTTGTGCATTTGACGTGATTGAATGGGACCATGCTGTTCTTTTGCTTCACAAACTTGAATCATTCTTAGTATATTTACAGTTATTTGCAGGAGTTTAAATGTACTTTCCTGGTATTTATCCAGCTTAACTGTCCTATTTCACCTGTGTTCTACATCATCCTGTTTATTTGTTATACCCACTTGGCTCACATTTTAGTTGCAAGCTCTTGGGAGCTAATACTATTGTTTTTGGTGTGCCAATTCACTATTTAGCGTAAACAGGCACCAGTATTGACTGAAGTCTCTGGATACCCTTAGAATATTAGTACTATTAATAATAAGACATGTGGCTTTATAGAGTAAATAATCTTCCCCAGAGAAAAAAACTGATCTGTTACAACAATTAAAACAATATCTACCCCTGTTAAGCAAGACACGTTAGTGCACATAATCTCTGTATATTTTCATCCCATAGTGTTTTCATTGGGTCACCTTCCCTCAAATGTTTGGCTTTGATCTTTTAAAACTTTTATTCCCTGTACCCTTCCCTATTCATCTGCCCTTGTTTTTTTATGTTGCCCCCAGATGTACAAGTGATTTCAGCCTTCATCATTTTCTTCACTGTTTAACAGTGTCGTATTCAGGTGGGTAGGGATTCCCTACCAGAAGCTCATCTGAAATGCCACTGCTCATTTTTCCTGTTTCACAATTTTCTCCACACCCACCACTAGCAAGATGTGGTAAGTTAGCAAGGAAACTGCTAACTCAGAAATGGGAAATACCTGCCATGTTAATCTTCATTATTTTCCTTTTTTGTGTCTTTGTGACAAGGCATTGAGAAGAATTGCCAGATTCATTGGAATCTGACAGGCCACACCATGAGCATTTCTGCTATGGCCTCAAACTTGTAACTTACGGTCTATCAATCATATACCTTTGCAGAAAACAACTAGACACTCTTATCATAGATCCTTTTCATATCTT
Source organism: Alligator sinensis (assembly GCF_000455745.1). Taxonomy (NCBI): domain Eukaryota; kingdom Metazoa; phylum Chordata; order Crocodylia; family Alligatoridae; genus Alligator; species Alligator sinensis. The sequence continues at coordinate 641,488 of NW_005841877.1, forward strand.
TACCTAGCTTTAACTAATTTATTGCTCTCAAAGTGAACTGTTTTGAATCCTAACACACTAAAGATTTTAAATGCATGAATTTCAATGTGTTGAAATTCAACAAATTGGTGTATTTAAAAGACCACCATATAGTGTAAAGAGCCCCCAGCTAGTTTTAAAATGAGTAGTTCAGGTGCCAAAAATGATCTAACTGCAGCTCTACAGAGGTTTGCATGAATCTATTTGCCCTGCTTCTGTTACCCATACTATCTCTAATCTACACTGTAAACTGCAGTGTGGAGGAAGCATGAGGTTTATTCACAGTTTCATAGTTGGTAGGGTCGGAAGGGACCTGAGCAGATCATTTAGTCCGACCCCCTGACGTGGCAGGAAAAAGTACTGGGGTCAAACGACCCCAACAAAGTGTTCATCCAGCCTCCTCTTAAAGATCCCCAGGGTAGGAGCCAGCACCACTTCTTTTGGAAGTTGGTTCCAGGTCCTAGCTGCCCTGACAGTGAAGTAGCGCCTCCTGATGTCTAGTCTGAATCTACCCTCTGCCAACTTGTGACCGTTATTTCTTGTCACTCCTGGTAGTGCTCAGGGGAACAGGGACTCCCCCAATGCCTGCTGGTCCCCTCTGACTAGTTTGTAACAGGCTAGACCCCCCCTGAGCTTTCTCTTGTGGAGGCTGAACAGGTTCGGGTGCGTCAGCCTCTCCTCGTAGGGCCTGCCCTGCTGACTCCTGATCATGTGGGTGGCCCTCCTCTGGACCCTCTCCATGTTGTCCACATCCCTCCTGAAGTGTGGCGCCCAGAACTAAATGCAGTACTCCAACTGCAGCCTGACCGGTGTCGCATAAAGGGGGATGGATCACCTCCTTGGACCTGCTTGAGATGCATCTGTGGATGCATGACAAGGTACGGTTGGCCTTCCTGACCGCTTCCCCACACTGTCGGCCCATGTTCATTTTTGGCATCAAAAATGACTATAAGATATTTTTCTGCCTCTGCACTGATAAGAAGGGAGATATTGATGAGATATAGATGATTCCTTAGATCACGTTGATAATTTAGAAAACTAGTGCACTTAGTATTGGTTAGCATGAAGGGCTGCATATGTGTCCACACTTAGGTTGTATAAGCCAGTCAGTTGACAAGTTGATTGACTGGTCAATTGACTGCATGTTTTCTACCTGCCCCCAGCCCCTCACCCCCCTTCCACTCCAAACCAGAAGCTTCTGTGGCTTCTGAGCTCACAAACCTGGAGCTGTTCCGTGTCTCCCTCCATCTGAGTGGAAAGCAAGATAAGATCAGATGGAGGGAGGGGGGAAACTACTGTGAACCGTCCAGCAGCTGGGAGCCCCATACTGCTTGCTGGGCTGGGCTGGAGCCAGAGCAGTGGTGGCCGGCACTGTAGGAGGTGGCAGAGGAAGTGGCAGGGGTTGCACGAAGCAGTGCGGAAAGTGCCAGCAGCCGTGGGAAGCAACAGCAGCATGGGGAGCAGCACAGGAAGTGGCATCAGCCACAGGGAGTGGCAGGGTCACAGAGAGTGGTGGGGGAAGCAGCAGGGGCTGTGGGGAACAGCACAGGAAGTGGATGCAGGAAGTGACTGGGGCCATGTGAAGCGGCAGCGGCTGCTGTAAGTGGCACAGGAAGTGGAGAGGCAAGTGGCAGGGCCATGGGAAGCAGTACAGCAAGTGACAAGGCCTCAGGAAGTGGCACAGGAAGCAGCAGAGAGCAGCATGGAAAGTGGCAGCAGCTGAAAGGAGCAGCAGGGCAAGTAG
>NW_005841877.1:643419-645122 GCF_000455745.1 Alligator sinensis
GGGGTGGAGCCTGTACAAGTGCAAGTAGGGACCCAGGGTGGGTGGCAGGAATGTGGCGCTTGGGCACGGGCTCTGCCTGGCTGCATCGTGTGAAGCTCTTATGCAGTCTGAGAGAGCCGCACAGGATGGAACCGTGGCCCTGTCTCTCTCTTTTTCTTCCACCCCCCCTACCATAACTCCACACCATCCCACATCCCCCCCAACCACATACCTCACGCCCCTCCACACCTACCTACCATACCCACAGCCTGCCACACACACACACACACACACACACACACACACTCCCCCAACATACCCCACCACCCCCTTACCACCCACACACAACATACAGTAGGACTGTATTTTGAGATATTATGCACTCACTTCTAGATACACTTCATAAACATATAAATCAGTACAAAAATATTTTAAAATAAAATTAAAATAAGTTATAGTAGATGTTTTATTTTTTTGTATATGATTTGAGTTTTTTTTCCAGTTTCAAGATTGCAGCACCCTTCCTCCAAAAAGGAGTATTTTCAGGGCAAGGGGAGGGACTTCCAGTGGCAAAGGTCAGGGGTTGGGGACAGGACTTCCAGTCCCAACAGGGTGACCAGGGGTGGGGCAACTGTCAAGGGGTGGGGCTACCCATGTGGCCCTCGACAGCTCCCCAAAACTGGGTAAGCGGCTTTCTGCCTTAAATAATTTCCAGTCCCTGATCTAGAACATTGATTCTCAACCTTTTTGGACCTAAGGCATCCCCCACCCCTCCTCCCGGCCAACCCCCCAGCTTTGTTGAACTGAGTGGCACCCAATTTCAAAAAATAATTTATATATTACAGTGCTTACCTCCTTACACAGGAGCTAGGCAGTAGGGGTGAAGGGATCATTCATGCAGGGACAAGCCTGAGCCTGGCTTATCAGCTTAATTACTTGCTTATCTCCTCATATCTTGCAGCACCCTTCAAAGGACCTGGCAGCATCCCAGGATGCCCTGAAACTTTGGTTGAGAGCCACTGATTTTGGGTGCTGGGAGAAGTAATATTTGTCATGAAATCAGCCCCCTGACAGTGCTTTACAGCTGTGCCATGACAGAAGTACATGGATGAAGAGCGCTTTAAAAGTGGCCGATAGTGCAAGAAATTAAGGGATCAGGTAAAGGTGCTCCAAAGTGGAGCGTCTTAGAGAGTTTATGTTCCCCAGGGTCAGTAGGTTGCAGGGTCAGGGATGGACTGATACTTACTCCCACCTTACAGTCCTCCCCACCCCTCCCCCCCAGTTCAAGTTGAGCAAACCCCATCCTACAGCTCCCTCCCCCTCCCTTCCCATAGACAGCATGGGAGCTGGCATGGGATTGGGGGGGGGGCGGCTATGGGAGAGAGGCTGCAGGCAGGCTCCTCCACTGGATTGAGCTGCAAAGCGGAGCTCAATTTCCCCCTCCCCACCCCGACCCAACAGGTGAACGTCTTTTACGTTCACTTTCTGTGAACTGCCATGAGTTAGAGTAAGGACCTGTGCATCTATCAGCACCCCTAAAGCCTCTGTTTAGAATATAATTAACACAGTACAGTTTGTATGCAACAGGGGCAAGATTTCATGCCCGGTGCAATCACTGGCCTGCCCCCGTCTATGGGTCAACCACCTTCCTCACTCACCTGCCATGCCTTGATGTAATAATATTGATGTAATAATTAGACAAGAGGCTTCCCATTATTGGCTGC
>NW_005841877.1:645166-656622 GCF_000455745.1 Alligator sinensis
TGCAGCTCCATCCCACCCCTGCACCAAAGCCCAAGCCTCGCAGATGGCATCTCAGGCAGCCAACTTAACCGTCCCCTTCGCCCATTAGCTCTGGCTCCTTCCCTGGGACCTTCGGCTTCCCTTTAAGCCCTGGCCCCATCTCAGGTCATTCAGGACCCCAAGCTTCTCTGTTCTATATGGGTGTCCCTCACGGTGGGTCCCTGGCCCTTTTGACCCCTATCTGGGTCCTGGCCCCAGCACTGACCAGTCAAGTCCCTCGGGTTAGGTCTAAGCCACCTGCCTGCACTCAGGGATCAGGGTCCCCCATTCCTGGTTCAGGTGCTTTACAAAGCATGCCTGGCCCCATGGAGTCATTCACCCCAACAGGCTCAGGTGCTTCAAGAAGCTTACCTGGCCTTCCCTGGATTAGATGGATCATATAACCAAAGGTGAGGTCTGAGGTTAAGGCGCCCCTACCCACCTTTCACCAGGTAACTGGCATTTCCCTGGGGTTCCTACGCCACTGGGAGCCCCACCAGACCACCCATTCCTGGCAGTGTGCAGTTTTAGGTCATACCCAGGACCAGAGCCTGCTGCTCCTACCTGCAAGACGTTCCCATGCAGCAGCTCAGCCAGGCAATGTTTCTTGCTTGGCCCCTAGCAGCAAACTGCTCTTGTTTATATAGGTTGCCAGAGTTCTAAAATGACCGCCATAATCAAACACCTGCTGTGTGTTTGATCTAGCCCTTAAAGTGGCAGGCATCGCTGGTGCCCTGCCACACTGTGGATGATTTCTGGTTCTGCAATTCCATGCTCAAGTTGGTTTTTAGGAGCCATACAGCAGGAAGATGACATCCTTACTTTTGTTCGAGATGCATCAGTAGATCCATGCCAGTGTTTGATTCACTCTGCTAGCTACGGCATCACATTGGTGGCTCATGTTCATTCTGTGGTCTATTAAGACACCCAGGTCTCTTTCAGTTGTGGCACTGGCAAGTGTAGCATTGCCGAGCCTGTAAGTGTGTTAGAGATTATTTTTCCCCAGATGGAGCACTTTATATTTCTCCACCTTAAATGTCATCAGGTTCAGATCTGCCCACCTCGCAAGCTTGTCCAGATCAGCCTGTATTGCCAGCCTGTCCTCGAGTGTGACCACACTCCCCCATAATTTGTTGTTGTCCGTGAGCTTTGCCAGCTTGCTTTTAATACCCGAATCCAAATCATTGATGAACATGTTGTGAAGCACTGGTCCAACTACTGAACCCTGAGGGTTGCCATTGGTCATCTTCTAACATTTTGACTCAGTTCTGTCAATCAATACCCTTTGGGTCCTACCACTGAGCCAGTTACCTAGCCACTGGACCATAAAGTAGTTGTGGCCAAATTTTCCCAATTTAACCATGAGGAACAGATCAAAGGCCTCTTTGAAGTCCAAGTATATGACATTGACCTCATCTCCCCTCTCCAGGTGGTGAGTTACCTGATGCTAGAAGGAAATGAGGTTGGTCTGGCATGACCTGCCCATAACAAAGCCATGTTGACTATCCTTCAGAATACTGCATTCAGTTAGCCTGTCTGTGATGGATTCTTTGATAATTTTCTCCAGGATTTTACCAGGGATTGAGGTCATACTGATTGGCCTGTGATTTCCCAGGTCCTCCTTTCTCCCTTGCCTAAAGATGGGCACCACATTGGCCTTCTTCCAATTTAATGGGACCTCTCCTAAGTGCCATGAGTCTTCAAATAATTTTGATATAGGTCATGCTATGACATTGGTCAGTTCTTTTAACACTTTCAGGTACGGTTCCTCTGGTCCTGCTGACTTGTAGATATTTAGTGTTTGTAGGTGTTCCCCCACAAGATCTATGCCAGCTATGGGAGAGTGGTCACCCCTACCATGATCATCCTGTATCCTGTCAAGCAGGCTAACACCCTTGGACTGGTGGAATACTGACATGAAGTATTCATTCAGGAGTTCAGTTTTTTCCTGAGTCTCAGTTACCAGCCATCCTACTTCATTCATCATGAGCCCTATGCTTCCCTTGTTTTTTTCCCTACTTCCTACATATCTAAAGAAGTAACTTTTGTTGTCCTTGATTCTGATTGCCAATTTGTATTTGGTTCGTGCTTTTCCTGTCCTGATCTGCTCCCTACAGGCACAGGCTGTTGCTGAGTACTCCTTTTTATTGGTAATTTCTGACTTCCACCCCTTGTAACCTTCTCTTATCAATTCCAGGAGATCCATGGCTTCCGTATTGAGCCAAAGGGGTCTCCCAGCCTTTTTGCTGCATTTCTTACAAAAAGGAATGGACTTCCTTTGTGCTCTTAGGACCGCTTCATTAAGGAATGACCACTATTTTTGTACTCCCTTCCTCATTGGACCATGGCCCTGCAGGGCCTTGCCAACCAATCACCTAAGCTTATGGAAGTCAGCATTCCTAAAATCACGGATTTCTACCCTACTGACTGATTTCCCTGTTTTATGGTATGGTGCATGGAGAAAGTGATCGTCTCATGGTCACTCTTGCCCAGTTTCCCTTTGATTCTCAGGTTCCTCACTAGATCACCCCCTTTGGCCAGAACCAAATCTAACAGCGCCTTACCCCCGGTCAGCTCGTAGACTACTTAAGTCACATAGAGCTCTTCAGTGCAAGTGAGGAAGCTTCATGCACAATCAGATCGTGCTCTGTGCTAATCCCATGCAATGTCTGGGTAGCTGAAGTCACCCATGACAACTATGCTGCAAGAGTGTGCAGCCTCTACCAATTCTCTAGAGAATTCCTGGTTAAGCTTTCCCTCTTGATTAGGAGGTCTGTAGTAAACTCCTACAGTCAAATTCCCTTCTCCATGCTCTCCCCATATCTTGACCCAGAGGGTCTCAAGTCACCCTTCTTTGTTGCCAATCTCTGCTCCCAACACAAACCGTCCTATGCAGGGTGTAGCTCTCTATACATGTGGGCCAATCGTAAGTGGAGTTCTATCAGGTCTCCGTAATCCCTATAAGATTGTATTGCTAGTTTCCTGAAGTAAAACTTTCAAACCCTATTTTTAAACACACTGAGAAAAGTGTTTCTTTTTGTAATACTTGTAAATTCTTGGGAATTCCCGAGTGACCTATAGAATACTTCTCTCCTGTACTTCTCAAGAAACATTGAAGATTCAGTAGTATTATCTGTGCTGAATTCTAGGGCACACTCTTCATTTTCAGTTGCTTTTAAATTTTAATCATGTTTTCTCATATTTTGTCTGAATTATTAAATTCTTTCAGTGACACTTGAAACAAACAAAAAAGAATCTCCTGTAATATTCTTTTTGATTATCATTTCAGATCAAAACTCCTTCAGCATTGTGCTCCAAGAAATATGCAGGGCATGAAACCAGGCATTTAGTACAGTTTTTAACACTTCTGCTTTCTATCTGACACATTAAATTATTTTAGTAAAAAAGAACCTATTATTTCTTTAACTGAACTGTACTTCATTGTGTTACCCAGTCAAATATATATATATACAGTAGAAAATGCAACAAAACTTTCTAATTCTCACTTCACTAAACCATGATTTCAATAGTTCTTAACAGCCAAAGGCCAAACTTTTGTTTTTTCCACAAATTTGAAGACTTTTGTACCCAGATACTGCTGTGAGAAATTTAAATTACTAAGCTTTTATTAAGGAACACATTCAGCAAAGATCCTTCCTATACCCTAAGCTTCAAACATGTGACTACTTCTGTTGAGTTCTTCAAGCCACATTTATAGTAGATGACAAATTTATTTTACTCGGTTTAGATAGGTAATGCTTTAGCAAAACTGTTTTTGTGTGTGTGGTATCTTGCTGAACTGAAGCCTTACTGGGCTGAGTATAACACAATTAGTTCATGAATAAAATATTCTAATATTATAAAAGCCTGTGTCTGTCTGTCTGTCCATCTGTCCATAATGCATTATTTGCACTCTGATTGGCTGATGGAAACAACCAATCAGAGTGCGAATACAGCGTTCAGACAGGAGGTGGTGGCATGGCAGAGAGCCGCCATGATGGTGGGGACACAGGGGATGGACGTGGTGGCAACCTGGAGGTGGTAGCAATGGAGCAGACAGAACAGGGGGGTGAAGCCAGCAGAGCTGGACTGGCCCCACACTTTGCTCCTTGGAAGTGGTAGTGGTGGCACTGGGGGGAGTGGGGTTGGGATGCCACAGGGGAGGGGGGAGACCAGCAGCGCTGGTCTTGCCTCCACACCCTTCTCCCTGCAGGGGTGAATATGGAAATGGGGGGTCAAGGCAGGGGGGGTAGGGGGATTGAGGGAGTAGGCCCAGCCCTAAAATGGCAGCAGGAAGGGTGGGGAGGGTGCGCTGGGCCTTGCCCATCTCAAAACAGCAGGGGAAAAGATGGCGGGGGGGTGGGCCCAGCACTGGCCCCACAATGGCAGAGGGGAGGGTTGGGGGACATGCTGGGTCAGGCCTGGCCCCAAAATGGAGGGTATGGGGGTGCTGGGCTCAGCCCAGCCCAGAAACAGCAATGGGGAGGTGGGGGGAGGGGTGGTCCGAGGGGGAAATGGGGTCAGGGCCACCACAGCTAGGGAGGGTGGGGGACTAGGATCAGGCCCGAATTGGAAGAGTGGGGCCAGACAAGGGGAGCGGGGGAACAGGGCCAGATGCTGGGCTCTGTCCCTGCCAGCTCCCCGGGTGGGGGGAGTGGCCCCGGCCCCAAAGTGGCAGGAGCAAGGGTGGGGGAGATCAAGCCTGGCCTGGACCTCTGTCCCCACCCACCCCAGGAGGTGATGGGGCAGACAGGCCAGCAGCACTGGCCCCACCCCCCCTGCAGCAAGCCCAGTACCACTGGCCCCAGCCCCCCGAACCTATAGGCGGCGGTGACGGAGCAGATGGAGGGGGGCAGGACCAGCAGCAGTGGCCCCATCCCCTCTGCTCTCTGCAGGCCACCAAAATGCAGAGGATGGGGCCAAGGCCATCACCACTGGCCACGCCACCCCTTGCTTTGCAGGCGGAGGCGACAGAGTGCAGATGGGGGGTCAGGGCCAGCAGACAGAGTGGGGGCAGCTCGGCCCTGGCCCCAAAGTAGCAGGCGGGGAGAGGGAGAGCAGGCCTGGCCTTGAAGGTGGGGGAGAGAGGGACCGGATGCCCCCTCCCCCCCATCATTCTTGAAGGGCAATTGGCTAGTATGTTCTATAATAGCACTTAGAACTCAACAGCATGTGTCAAAATAACTGACTTTACTGCACCCCCCCCCGTATCTATCTTCTTTGTTAACAATCAGGTTGATTTATCTGCTTGTTACTTTTTATGAACATCTGGCAAACAGTCACTTATCTCTCAGTTCCCCACATTCAGTCTGGTAGCAAGGTTCTACAAGGTACAAAATTCAACTCCCATCTGAAATTTTAGGAAACAAGTTAATTGCAGTTTAGTGATAGGAATTGACCTACTTTCAGTGCTGTTGGCATGTTCCTTGCCAATGCAATAAGTTGGCTGCTGAATTGAATTCCTAGACATATTTTCCCAATTCTTTGGGGAGCAAACCCTTTCAGTGTTACAAAAATGCCAATACAAAGTTCTGCAGCAGCTCCTGCTCAGCTACCACCAGCATCCCTTAGTTTTATTACTTTGGGCATGTGAGGAGTTAGCTATGCAGATATAAGCTAATTGCTACAGCTCCAGTAAAGATATAAAACAGGTTAAGCAAAAAACTAGAGGCATCTATCAGTACATATTTGCAAAACATCAAAACAGCATGTAAAAATGATTAATTCCGACAGTGATGTAAAGCAGATATCATAGCTGGCAGAAATTAACTCTTGTGTTCTGAGAATTTCTGAGGCATTGAAAATGTGTCTCAGTTGGGGTAAAGCAAAATCTTAAGTTTTCTGGAGCAAAAAAATAAACAAAGGCGGTGAATCAAAATGCTTAATTTCTATATCAATTAATTACTTTTTTCTACACAAACATTGATTTTCAAAATAAAAGATAATTTGATCCTAATGAAGAAAATTTTATTTTTTATATTCAATTAATTGAAAACAGTTATTTCAACAGGTTTTGAAACTCACCGTTTTTTCCTGGAGAATAGCTTTGATTGCAAGTCAGCACTTTTCTAATTAAATAAAATTTTCCTAAACAGCTATACTGTATATGTATATTATATGTTAAAACCATAGTTAGATTTCTTATTCTGGCCAGTAGGCATTTTGTATCATAAAACAGGCTCAACATAATTTAATAGTCCTATATATGTAAATATCATTGCATACTGGACAGAAAGCCAAGAATCACCATTTTGATACAATAGTCTCTGCAACTAGTGTTCTCAATCAGATGCATTAATGTACTGTATTGACACAAAGCTAAGCAAGGCTATCTGTATTTCACTTATTCAAAATACATATATTAAAGTGAAGAAATATGAAAGGTTAAGATTCAGAAGATTCTGCTGGCATAACAAGCTGATTGTCTCTAAGAGCAACATGTCTACAATAAAAAGGTTTCTAATACATGCATGCTGTTTATTGCTTTGAATTATACCACTTGTGCGATGGTCAACTGGAGCCCTAACCAAGTATTAATGGGAAGAAAGGGTCTAGGTCGTAAAAACTTTGAGCAGTTGCTTCTGAATTTCTCCTAGCTCAGTGACTCTCAGCTAAGGTGCCATTCTCAACCTGGGGTAGCATAAGATCTTTTTAGGGTGGGGTCTCACAATAGTACATGTGTAAGCACTTGCACATGAATTACAAGATAAACCCAAAGGGCACATCAAGACAAGCATGAATGTTTGTTTTCCCAGGGACAAGTCACCTATGTCATGCTATTTGTCCCTGGGGAACACCTGTGCTATGTGTGCTCTGGCATATGGCAGGTTTCCCAGAGTGGGGGAGGGGAGACAGGGGTGAACACCTATGCTGTCCCCAGCAGCCTTATCTGGGATCCTGGGGCCTCCAGGAGCTACAGCTGCAGCAGGAAGTCTGACTGGCAGCCGAAACATAGTTCTGGCCAGCCAGGCTCCAGTTTTGGGTGGTACATGCTATTTAGGCTTGTGCGAATAGGCAACTACTTGATTCGGTTTCGGATTCAGCCCATTTGGATTTGGCTGATTCAATTCAGACATTCAAATCGCTTTTCCAATTCAATTCAGCCAAATTGATTCAGAAAAGATTATGAAAAGATTCAGTGATTCAGAGATTCGGCCATAGGCATAATGGGGAATCAATGAAATATCTATAACAATACCCAACTCCCTATGGGGACACATTCCTCATGAAAAAAACACTCTGCCTCCAGTCTCTCAGGCCTGATCCTGAGAGGGAACAAATTATAAACCACTTTTCACAGCCGGACCTATGAACTGCACTTCATCAGTCTCCTAGGTACAGAAACTCATGAACTCAATATAGATTAGACAGTGGAATTCTGACACACTGCGACCTGCCGGACATCTGACACCCCAGGTACCTCTGCACTCTTACCTGCGCTGCTGCATCCCCCTTCCCCCAGCCCAGCCTGTCCCTCACCCCCTGACGCCTCCATTTCCATTTTCACCGACAGGCTTTCTTGCTTGCATTGTATGCCAGGCCAGCCTCTGGCTTCTTTACTATTCCTTCCATCCAGGACCAGGAGACATACGAACCGCACGCACTTCTTCAGCCTGACAAAGGGTTTTTCAACCCGAAAGCTTCCTAAGATACATTTCGTTTTTTTTCATAATAAACATATAAACATAAAAACACAAGATAAGCCATTACACACCATGAGTAACATATATCCAACACAACATCTTTACTTCTTGCTGTCAATTCCTTAATAAAAAGAAAGGCTCTGTGATCCTTCTGTCTGGGTGCCTTGGATGCTGCTGGTGCTATTCGTGTTGAACTAGCCAAGTTATTTTGACCTGCCTTCATTTACAGTGGTGGACTGGACTGAGGCTGTAGGGGAGGAAGAGCCCTTACGGGGGCACAATGCTGTGTTGTGCAGAGGCCCCAGCACCAAGGGTGCATCTGGATGCACACACCATCCCACAAGCACCCATGTCATGAGTTTTGCCTGCTTGTGGCCAGAGGTGCAGGGCCCCAGAACCCAGACCGCCCCTGCACCTATCTCCTTGATAGCTGGCAGGCTCTGTGGCAACAGCAGGCCATAGCAGGCCTGCAGTTTTCACCCCCCTGTGCCTTAACACACACAGTGTCACCTATGTCATGAGTTTTGCTTGTCAGCAGCTTGACGTGAAGTTTCCCAGAAACCCCTGCACCTATCTCTATGTAACTTGGCAGGCTTTGTGGCCTCAGCAAGAGCTACCATCCCGGCAGTTTGCACCCCACTGTAGCTTAACACACACATGTGACATGAGTTTTGCTTTCAGGACCTTGAGGTGCAGTTTCCCAGAAACTCCTGCACCTATCACCTTAAAACATGGCAGGCTTCATACCCTCAGCAGAAGGTACCACCCCTGCAAGGCTCATCTGAATCAGCTAAAAAACAACAAAGTTATAGATATTTCATTGATTTGCCATTATACACTATGGCTGAATCTCTGAATCGCCAAACCTTTTCTGAATCTTTTCCAAATTGATTCGGAAGCTCTGAATTGATTCAGAAAGCCTAAAGCTTGTAGCAATTCAATTTGGATTCATAGATTTTGCCTGCAAATCATCCAAATCATCTCTGAATCTGCATCACTATCTGAAGCTTTGCAGAGCCCTAATGCTACTGCCATGTGTGCTGCCCCACTTTTTTATTTTTTTTTGGCATGGATTTTTTTTTTGACCCTAGGAAATCCCAGGGCACCTTAAGTCTAACCCCCCACCCCGTGCTGTGATGTAGTAGCACGGAGAATGCCTGCATGTGCAGTGTGTGGTGCCGCAGATGGGTCTTTGATGCTACATACCTCACACCCGCGATCGTCTGGAAGCTCCCGAAGCGCCCAAAGATTCTAAATGGCAATCAAGACAGTGAAAAACATTCCTTTTAGTCTTTACTCCAGAAGAATGACTTAGTCAAGAAACAAGTCAAAGCGAAAAGCTGGCATTTTCTAAGGGGTGCCTTGAGTCTAAAAAAGGTTGAGCACCCTCGCTCTGGATCATGGGCTTATATAGCCCATTATGGTCTCGTTGTGTGTTTCTCATAATAAATTTCTAGTGTCCTGTTTGGTTGGTGCTTTTGTTTTCCTTTTTAAAAAGCTCTTATATGTCAAGACATTGTCACATGTGTATCTTGACACACAGGAATAACTCCACTAATTTTATACAGGAACTTGCACATGCTTAGGCTCTCTAGGATTGGGGCCTAAGCTGATGCCCGTCATTCCTTTGGACTTAGCCATTCTAGCCAACATCTACCTTGATGAGCATAGTAAATATTAGCATTTATTATGATTTAATGTGATAGTTCACAAAAACTTAGTCAGAAAAATGCACAAAACAACATAGGCAAGTTAAAAATGCATGAATACAAAGAAATGGTGATTATGAGCCTGCTACTGAGTTCTTCCACTTCCATTGAAATGAACAGTCTGATTCCATAATTATAATTTATTTTCTCTCCTGTTATCTAACTGATGCTTGTCACATTTTCTTGGATTTTCATGAAAACTTTTATTTCTAGGTCTGAAGCCAACTGGGCTGGATGCTATACAACCTAGCATATAAATAAGTCAAATGTCATTGTTTCTGCTTATGCCTAATAATGCAGGGCTGAGGGTAGTTTTCAATTTGCCACATTTAAGAGCACCCCTCACTCTTGCCTAGTGAACAATCATAGAATCATAGCAAATTAGGGTTGGAAGGGACTGCAGGAGGTCATCTGGTCCAACCACCTGCTCAAAGCAGGACCAGCCCCAACTAGTTCATCCCAGCCAAGGTTTTGTCTATTTGGGTCTTGAAAACCTCCAAGAATGGAGAGTCCACAACCTCTCTGGATAACCTGTTTCAGTGCTTTGCTACCCTCCTAGTGAGATAGTTCTTCCTAATATCTAACCTAAATTTCCCTTCCTTCAACTTGAGACAGTTGCCCCTTGTTCTGTCATCTGCAACCACTGAAAACAGTCAGCTCCATCCTCTTTGGAACCACCCTTCAGGTAGGTGAATGCTGACACTAAATCCCACCATAGCCTTCTATTCTCCAGACTAAACAAACCCAGTTCCCTCAACTTCTCCTCATAATTATGTGCCCCAGCCCCCAAACCATTTTTGTTGTCCTCCACTGGTCTCATCAATTTGTCTACATCCTTTTTCTAGTGGGGGGCCCAAAACTGGACACAGTTGTCTAGATGTGGCCTCAACAGTGCTGAATAGAGGGGAATAATCCTTCCCTGGATCTGCTGTTAATGCTTCTACTAATGCAGCCCAGTTTGCCATTGGCCTTCCTTCACAACCAGAGGACACTATTGGCTCATACTCAGCTTATCATCCACTCTAACCCCCAGGTCCTTTTCTGCAGTGCTGCTGCTTACCCACTCAGTCCCCATGCTGTAGCAATGAATGGGATTGTTCTGTCTAGGGTTACCATACATCTGGGTTTTCCCAGACATGTCCTCTTTTTGGATCCTCCAATCTCCATCCACTTGTTTGGTTTTTTTTAACCTGAAAAAAATGTCTGGAATTTTGCTCTGCTCTGCTGAAGGGAGCAGGGGGAGGGTGATTGGAGGCGGAGGGCATCACATCCATCTGTGCGCACACCACACGTGGCCAGCACACAGCCAGGTAGGGTGGTGGGAGCGGGCCCGGCAGTTGCATGCACATAGGTCTATGGAGGTGGGGGTTGGAGGGCCAGGGCTTAGGGACTGTCCAGATGTGTGTGTGGGTGGGTGGGAGAGATGTGCCTGCCTCTCCAGCAGGGGAAAGGATGGGGGAAGGGGACGGGGAGGCCACGGGGCAGGGGGGGGCAGGAGCTGTGTGGCCTAACCAATGGCACAGAGGATGGTGCTCATGTTCACATGGGTGGACTGGTCAGGAGACGCTACCTCGGGGAGGCAGGGAGGCTGTGGCCTTGCTGCCTGGTATACTGCATGAGCCCCAGCCCAGGTTGGGGGATACCACAGGCCTCCGATCTTCTTCCTTTGGAAGAAGTTGGAATACTGCATGCAATTTTGGGCACTGCACTTCAAGAGGGATGTGGATAACCTGGAGAGGGTCCAGAGAAGGGCCACTTGTATGGTTAAGGGCTTGCAGGCCAAGCCCTATGAGGAGAGACTAGGGCACCTGGACCTCTTCAGCCTCCGCAAGAGAAGGTTGAGAGGCAACCTTGTGGCTGCCTATAAGTTCATCATGGGGGCACAGAAGGGAATTGGTGAGGTTTTATTCACCAAGGCCCCCCCAGGGGTTACAAGAAATAATGGCCATAAGCTAGCAGAGAGACAGGACATTAGGAAGAACTTCTTCACAGTTAGAGTGGCCAAGGTCTGGAACGGGCTCCCAAGGGAGGTGGTGCTCTCCCCTACCCTGGGGGTCTTCAAGAGGAGGTTAGATAGGCATCTAGC
>NW_005841877.1:656637-668643 GCF_000455745.1 Alligator sinensis
TCTTTCCTGCCTATGCAGGGGGTCGGACTCGATGATCTATTGAGGTCCCTTCCAACCCTAACATCTATGAATCTATGAATCCTTCCCACCCATACAAGGGCCAGACTCACTCTGCTGCCACCTGCATGAATTGGAGTTGCCACACTCTGGCCCGGTCAGGATGGGGGGCATCTGGGGGCCCCCTCCAGGAGAGATAGGCGAGCAGGGGGCAGTGGGTTGGGAGTGAGGTGCACTGGCAGGGATTGGAGGAGCAGGGGACTGTGGCTTAGGTATGAGGGCATGGGGAACAGGCGGCTTGTGGGTTTGGAGTGCAGAGCACTGGCAGCAGCAAGGGGCTGAAGGTCAGAATCGAGGAGCATCAGCATGGCCTGCGGGGGCAGGGAACTCTGGGTTAGAGTGAAGGGCACTGGCAGGGACAGGGGTCTGTGGATCAGGAGCGAGGGGCAGCAGCAGGGAAAGGGACTGCAGGTTGGAAGTGAGGTGTCCTCTTTTTTGGAAGTGAGGTGTCCTCTTTTTTGGAACTGGAAATATGGTTACCCTAGTTCCAGCCTAAGTGCAGGACTTTGCACTTGTCTTTATTGAATTTCATGAGATTTCTTTTGATCCAGTCCTCCAATTTGTCAAGGTCTCTCTGAATCCTAGCCCTACCCTATAGCATATCTACTATTCCCTTCAGCACTGTGTCATCTGAAAACTTACTGAGGGTTCATTCCATTCCATCTTCCAGGTCATTGATGAAAATATTGAATAAAACCATCCCCGAGAAGGACCCCTGGGGTACTCTGGTTGATACTGGCTGCTAACTAGACATTGAGCCATTGACTACTACCCTCTGAGCCCAATAATCCAGCCAGTTTTCTATCTACCTTACAGACCATTCATCCAACCTATACTTCCTTAACAATTGAAGCCACACATTCCAAGTTTTCCCTTATGTCTTCAGGTGCAGAAAATGAAACACTTCTCCACAGCCTGGTGATTGGGCAATTGGAAGAACCTCAAGTCTCTGCTTTGTTTGATTCAGAGTAGGTAAGAGAAGAAAATTCTGCTCAGTGTTGAGACTTGAATCAGTATATACTATGCCCAAGCCAATGTCCTAACCACCAAACCACAATAACATTTCTCTTGTTCTGACCAGAAATACCATCCTGAGGGACATTCTCAATGCAAAATATGTTTAAGCAGCTAGTTCTGTGAAACATATGGGTTTCAATAAAAATACTTTTTTTCCAACAAAAGTTTCTATCAACAGTTAGTTTTAGCTATACTTCCTCTGAGCAAGACCTGCATTATAAACAATTACATCTGTTATCCTTGGCTCTTCTTTATAACCAAACTGTCTAATTCTGTCTTATATCAAAATATAATGGTCCTCTTACCCAACTTTCTCATCTTTCCAGCTGGAACATTTTTTTTCCCTGAAAAAAAAATTCTCCTCCTCTGCAGTTGTTTATTTTTCCTTCTCCTTCTTATTTCATTTTTGATTACAGACTGTTGCCACTCATTTCCTTCAAATGCACCATGCAGAAGAGATAATTTAGCCTTGCTGCTTCTTCTGAGAAATATAGTACATTAAGTACAAAACATGACTAGGCTTGTGCTAAATGAAATCTTTTTCAGAGAAGAAATGTAGAATACTTTATATAGAAAATTATTTATTGTGTTGATTTCTATAGCGCTCCTACTGTGGCAAAGATAAAGTCCTAGAGAAGACTTATGAATACATTAAGCTTTTAAAAATGAATAATATTTCTCATTCTGACCCTTCATTTTCCATTCATTTTCAACAGGATTATTTCTGTATGACATCAGGCAGTTACCATTGGTGCTTCTGTCTCCAAAGAACTTGCACTTCTGTGACTTGATCTATAAGGATCCACATTTTACTTTTGAATCATGCCTAATTCCTGCACCTACCACAAGTGTCCAGGATGGTCCTGAGTAAATCTTTTTACCTCATTTTTCCCATTCGTAAAATAATGGTAATATCAACACTCACCAGACCCATGTAATGCTAATTATAGTTATTTGTAAAGTGGTTTAAATCATCATAGCTGGACCAAATTGTAACTATGGAAATGAAGTTACTCTCTCTTGTTCTGTATTCCCATTGTCACAAGTCTATCCATGGGGCATCCCCCAAAACCCAAGTTTTTTCCCAACTTCTTGTCCCAAGGAACACATCAAAGTGTGGCCCAGCATAACTCTATATTCCTTCAGCCTCAGCTCCACTGCCTTTATGCCAGACCTCACAGCTGAAGCAGTGTACTCTCTGCCAACTACCCATTGAGTTGTGAAAAAAAAAATAGATCCCCCTTTCCAGAGAATGGGTTAGCCTGGAATAAGACTCATCTAGAGATCGCTCTTTACCATGGGCAATCAGTCAGGGGACAAATAAAAAAAGGATTTATTATATAGGATAAAAGTAATACACAAGGAAAACTGTCCATAAGTTTGAACACAGAACAAAAGACAAGTAACGTTTCTTACCCTCTTATATGACTACAGCCTAGTTCTTCAGAGAAACCTGCTAGTGTTTCAAGAGATCAGCCTCCCTGCTGATCCTGCCAGCCCTGAACACTGGGGACCTAGACTCTCCAAAGCTTGAGATCCAAAGACCCTCACTATCTCCCAGATAGCCCTTAAAACCAAGCTGGTCCACCCTCCATCAGCATTGCCACAATTCCTCATGGGTCTGAGAACCCTCCAGAAATTTCTCTTCCTGGGACATCTGGTATTCCTCCAGCTAATGGACCATTTTGCTCTGATGCCTTTGCTATTGCAGGGTTAATTTTCCATTACAGGCAGACAGTGCTTTGGCTGCCCATCCCAATAACAGTTCCTTCTGTCTGCGACTGGGAATTGCAGTTTGCCTTAGTTTAATATGGGCCACAATGGTAAAAGATGCATAGTAGTTTTGCCTACCTACTTTTCTGTAATTATGTATCCCTTAATTCCTTCGACTAAATATATCCCAAATCATAAAGATACATACAGACAGCATACCATAATCCATACAGTGATTAAAAACAACATTAATGAATATAGCATAAAATGGGGTTTACAATGTGACCACACATGCCATATCAGTAAAACAAACACAAGGACACCTGTATAACATTCCACGATCCCTTGAATTATAGTGGGGTTCATAATACTTACTTGAAAGTGTACCTTGTAGGAAAAATATTGTCCTAGCACTGAGAAAATATAAACAAAAGCAGAATAGAATGGAAGGTTACCATGATTCATAATTATTACAACTGAGTATTAACTAGAAACTTCAACACCAAATCAACAGACTGATTTGAGACTGAGAGAGAGAAGAAAGGCAGACTACAATGCGGACAATTATTTGGGGCTATATTGTACCATTGACCTTTTCTAAACAAGAAGTCTCTCTAAAATCAATAATGTTCTGCTTAAAAAATCCATAGCACAGTATGATTCAGACTTATTTATTATTTTGAGCTATGTCTGACTATAAAAGACAGGTATTGGTGCTTAGTACTCAAAAGAGCAAGATGGAATGGATGTGCAATAGCAGATATGTTTCTTTTTCTTTTTTTTATAGTCTTGTCAATGTAAAAAGAACAAAAACTAATACATGTTGGTTGTGGCACAAGCTGATTATTCCCACCAAAGAGCACAAAGAATATTGTGAAATCCGCCCATCAGTGTTCTACTTGATTTATAAGATGTATAGGCCAGTTGCAAATTTTAATCATTCATTTGGAGGAGATCCAATAATTAAAACTAAAATTAAACTAATCATCAGGATAGCAAAAGGTGTCCTTACTGTCAAAGCCACTTTGCCCAGATATAGTTTTCAGTCTGGTCTCTAAAGCTTTCTTGACAAATTTAGAAGGAAGCTGACAGTCCAATGAGGATGGATAATAGATCATGGAAAGGAAATAATAATAAGGAGATGGGCTAAATTATCTTCACTGTCACAGGGCGCATGGTCATACATGATGGATTTTAAAGCGTCTAAATTTCAGTCTACTTTATGGAATCTGATATTATATTTGGGGTTAGGTATCTTAATATGTCCTTCATGTATCTTTAAAACCATACAAATAAATAAAGGGTTGATATTACCTTTGTAGAGATCAAGGAACTGAAAAGGATTTTTCTAAAATCCATCCCAAAAGTTTAGAAATGAACAGAGGAAAATTATAGCAAAAAACCTCACTGTGACAAGTCACCCCATATGGGCATGTCCACACATGCAGGCATGTTAGCTTACAGCAGCTCAGATAGGAGCATCACAAATTTGTGCCGGGAATTTTGCCTCAGCACACATGCCTGGACATGTACTTTGGTGTAGAGCAAGTTGTGCCACCTGGGGGCAAAATGACCCTGCCCAGCTCCTCCTGGATCTGCAGCCAGGGGGAGCTAGAGCCTGGGGTCAGCACCTGCGCTGGCCACAGTAGTATAAAAACTTGCTCTGTGCTGGCCCCAGCAGTATAAAACTTGCAAGCAGCTCAAGGCTACTTGCTCTTAGGAGCTTCTAGGAGGAAGTTAGCCACACCCCTTCCTGTCTCAGGCTCCTGCTGTTGCCACTGCTACCCCCCCCCACAGTGGAGGTCCTCTGCCACACACTACGCACTGCTACCCCCCAGTGGGGGGAGGGGCCACCACAACCCTACTGCACTGCACCACACCCCAGTTTCTGCATTCCTGTTTCAGACTACTGCCCAGTCTGCCACCAAGCTGCAGCCAGGGGACAGGCCGCAGAGAGGACCTGTGCTGCCTGCGGGCCCCTCCCCCACCACCACAGCCAGCACCTAAGGGTGGCTTGCCTTCTCCAGCTACCTCAAGCAGACCACCCACCCATCCTTCACCTTCAGCTGAAATATGCCTTGGGTGGCTGGCCTGGACAGCTGCTGCCACTGCTGCTACCACTGCCCCCTCTCGGGAGAGTTGAGGGGATTCCTCACTGCACTGCACTGCACCTCCACTGGATTACTTCCCTAATTGACTGTTTGCTCCTGCACTCCCTCACAGCTGCCTCACCACATCTGATCTTGTGCCTTGTTTCCTGCCTGCTGCTCTGCTGCTAGGTGCCTGGCTGGAGGCCTGAGGGGCTCCTGGACTCAGCTCCAACAAATGAAGCCCATCCACTGCTCCAGCCATCTTTTACATCTGCCTCAGCAGCCTCCCCTGTGTGTTTTGCCCTTGTGTGGTAAGTCCTGTGGTACACTCTCCCTGCCCTGGTGTTTGCTGTGTGGCTGAGTAAGCCGGTTTGAGGGGGGGGGTGCGTGTGCGTGTCCTCCCACACCTTCCCTGGGCAACCCTGTGGGCCTGTAGCTCAGCAAGCTTCAGCTCCCTGCCTCCCCCCACCATCACAGCCCTAGCCTGCCCCTATTGGATTTACTAGCCCTTATGTGTTTTTTGTGTTTTTCTTGTTTGGTTTCCCTCTCCCTTATGTGAGCAATGGCAGGGCAGGAGTCTCCTGAGGGGAGGGGCAGACACCGCATAGAAGTTCTTGCAGCACCCATTATGGGGGCAGATTCTAGCCAGGTCCAGATTATCCCTACAACCCCCACCCCAGGGGCAAACAAGCCTGTAACCCCCTGTAACTCTAACAGGGGGCCATGGGGTCTCCCCCAGCCACACCTCTGGAGGGGCTCCCAAGCCCCCCCCCAACCACCACTACCACTATCAGGGACCCAGGGCAAGGGCAATGGGAAGGGCTCCTCTTCAGCCCGCTCAACAGCTGGGGGTGGGAAGGGCAAGGACCCCACCCCCGACCTAGATCACTAGCACCTGAGGGGACCAGGTGCGCTGCACCAGCCAACACGCCCACTCAGCCTGTCCCTGGCCCTAGCCCTGGCTCCAGCAAGGCCACCCTCCAGCAAGGGAACCGCAGCTATAGGGAGACACGCAGCCATGGAGCCTAGACCCTCCACCACTGGCCCTTTCAGCTCGGGAGGTGGGGCCCCCTTTCTGGCACTCACCCGCAGGCACGGGGTGAAGTGCCAACTACCCGAATAGGAGAACCTACACTTTGAGACCTGGCTGCAGGCCCTGGCTTGGGTGGTGGGGGCTGGGCCACTTCTGTTCAGCATGTACAGAGCCTGCACCAGGCAGCCCTGCACTGCCACGAGCTGTGCCTGCACCTGGGCCACAGGTGTAATGGTTGCTGCCATTGGCACCGCAGGTGTGTGGCAACCCCTGCTCAAGCCCCTCCACAAACCCACCCACAGACCGCACATCCCCCCCACACTCCCTGCCATTCCCCACACACCCAACCCCCCTCCTCCCCTGCAACCCCCACATCCCTAACTTACTTGGTACAGCACCCGGGTCCTGGTCACACCACAGCCTTGCTCTTCTGCTTACCCTAGCAAGCTAAGGGTGTGTGCCCCACATGCTGGGGCAGCAGAAACACCACTGAGATGCTCTGACCAGAAACCAGAGTCTCTCTCTGGAGGACTGGCTTCTGGGTTACCTCAGGGCATGGTCCACAACCATGCCTTACCCTGCTTTTTTCCCCTGTGTATTTTTTTTTTTATATACCTGGATTTCCAGGTATCAAAGTTTGAGCTGGCACTGCATTCGTTCACAGCATGCCTACTGTGGTATCTCAAATGGGTGTGAGACACTACAAGAAGCATGTGTGTGCTTGTCTGGATGTGCCCTATGAAGCCCCAGTTCCCTTTGGCACAGGTTGTATTAATATAGGGTTAACACCAGTTAATTTATTCATACCAATCTTGTGTGTCCTGGCATCTGATGTCAATTGCACTTACATGAAAATAAATATTATGCTTAAGAGTAGACAAGGTCTACCAAAAAATAACAGCAGAGCTATTGCACCATAAATAGGACTGTTTTGCTGTCTGTCCTTCAGACTTCCACTCTATAATTTCCTGGTGCATTATGGCTCTCTTCTTGGTTCTTTGACTTCCTGCAGATGTGTGAATAGACTTGGAAGAAAGGCTTGCTTCCCACCCTGAGCCCTTCCAAGGGGCAGGAAGTTGGTAAATGGACCTTCTGCTACTACTTGGCAGGTTTGCCATGTGGGTGGTATTTGAAGGCACTTGTCCCTCCTCTTACTGATCCCATCTACGAAGATGCTAAAAAGGAGGTGGGATGAAACAATGTAAAAATCAATGATGAATCACAAAATCTGTGACTTGGCCATAATTTGCCATGACTCACTCATGAAATATTTCTGCAAACTGTTCTGACAAAACAATAACTCTAAGCATAATCATTGGCGCCTACTCAAGACTGTTTTCCTTGTGTGTGTGTATGTGATTCTAACATTTAAATACATTCAGCCAGATCCTCAGAAATGGTAAACCTGCACAAATGCAATGAAGTCATTAGAGTTTAAACATATGAGGATGTGACTTGTTCTTTATACTGTCTTGTTAGGCTTAATTGATCTTTCAGAGACACAGGAACAACTCCTGTTACCTTCAAAAGGACACACATAGCTTGTTTTACTTTGATCTGTGAGCAAAATACAGTCTGTACTTAGTATTATGATACAAGGCATGATAGTGACATAGTTTCTCACACTGAAGTTGATCTTTGTGATTTTGTAAGCAGTTATACACCTGTAAGAAATGTATCTTTTTCAATCTAAATGAAAACCTCATTACAACAATATTCTCATTATTTCCTGCATAAACTAGCATAGCAAAGAAAAAAGTGAAAAAACCAGGTAATTGAAAAAGTCAGTAGCTTTGAATGTGATGAATACTAGAAGGGACTAAAAATAAGGGGCTAGACCCTCTACTGGAGTAAATCAGTCTAGTGTGCATCAACTTTCATGAGCCGTGTTGATTTACTCCAACAGGATCTTCCCAACATCTTTAAGAAAGGAATATGCAATATATAAATCAAAGCTTAATATTCCAAAAGAGGGAAGAGGCTTTTAAGGCTGCCTTTTATGTAAATTAACCTAGTTTGTTATTAGTGCAGAAAAGATAAGACAATATTTGCCCACAAACTGCTTTCTTCAGAATCCAATCTAATAGATGGTTGCAAGAGATTCTACTACAGATTGGTAAGAATTACTGACACTGTAATTATCAGTGATTAACTATCCAAACTGCAATTCTAAATGTCAGTATAATATACTAACACATGCATATTAACATACTGGTATATTTAATGGTACATAATTAACAGCAGTTGTCAGCCATTGACTCACAACCTTTGTGAGGGTCAGCAGCAGTTGTTTCAATGCTCTTCCTGTGCCAGAAGTTTTGCTCAGACTATTTCACTCACTCCATAGCTTATCTTTTGAAACACGCATAGCACATAGAGCATTTAGCTTCATAGTTTAAGTAAATAAATACTGTGGGCAAAAAATCTCTGACAAGAAAATGATTTCATAGATTTCATTTCATAGACATCAGGGCTGGAAGGGACCTCGGAAGATCATCGAGTCCAGCCCCCTGCCCAAAGGGCAGGAAGTCAGCTGGGGTCATAGGATCCCAGCAAGATAAGCATCCAGTTTCATCTTGATGAATGAATTGAATGAATGTCTCTGCAAAAGCCTGATGGTGTTTTGGGGTTTTTTGGTTAGAATATTATAAGTGACCTAAACTTCACTCCATTTTTGAAGATTTTTAAGGCTGGGTAGGAAGACACAATAACACAATATTAGATAAAGAGTATAATAAACTATGCAAATTTAGTCTTTAAATAATGTATACAGTACAATGATGAACAGCCTTGCTTAAGCTATAAAAAAAGTTAAGTTATAAGAACTGAATGGAAAAGACGGAAAAGAGATCCAATTAAGGATTTAAACAGTCCAGGTTTTAAAGCAGTGACCACATCAGAAGACAATGCAATCCAGATAGTTTATCATAGACTCCCACAATGCTAGAATGAAATGCAGAGTTTACCAGGCAGAATATACATCGGCATCATTAATCTTTTAGCAGGTGCAAAGGAATGCACTTACCTCTTCAAATATCTTGAAATCTATCTAATGGGATCATCATATATAGAACTAAGAAAATATGTTAAATTCCTGAGGGTGATTCCCATTTTAATATACATATCTTAGTGGGTAGTCTAGCAGCCGTTTGTTAGCCTAATCTTATTGCCAACACAGGTGAGAAATGAGCCAGCTAGAGGGCTTGCACAATAACACTTTTTATGATTGTCGTAAATGAAAGATTTTGGTGTTAAATGACTCCCTGTTTCATAAGTCAGTGCATTATAATGCACAGAACTACAGCTAGAAGAATAAGATAGAGGCATACCGGTCATAAATGGACACACACATTGTTACGCAGATGTACTACCAGCTTTCAGGAGAAAGACAGGAATGAATTATCACACATCAGATCTTTCATCATTCATGCTATTGCCATATATCTGAGTTCACAGATATTTTCTGTGGCAAGTGCATAAGACAAAACAAATGGGTGAAATTTTACATTAAATTTTAAGTAATATTCTGATCATTGCTTATGATAATGGCCTTTAATAATATTGCACTTTAGTACCATCTTTGAAGCTGTTAGAAATCAATCTATCATAAATTTCTGCTTATGCCACTATAACTAGAACAGGTTGCAAAAACTCTTTTTCATGGAGGTGAAGGTTAACTTTGGTTTTCTGCAGCTTCCAGTTAAAAACGGAATTTTGCATGTGTATGTTTGACAAAACCCCAGAAGTTGTTGTAAGAAAAAATGTTCCATTCATAAAGATTTCCAGTTAGAAAGCCTTTCTCTGTATTAAAAGAAATATCCATAATATTTTTAACTAGATTTAATTTTAATTGACCATGTCTACATGGCACTCATGTATACTAAATGACTGCACCGTAGCATCACTGAACGGCTTTTAGGTGATGTGATTCTGACTGTGCAGTAGCTCGTTACTACTGTGCAGTAGCGTTGCATCGCACTTCGTGCCGCACAATACTACTGTGCAGTAGTAACAAGCTATTGCGCAGTCAGTGTCTCATGTAGACGTGGCCATTGTCTATATAACACATACTATTCATAGCTATAAAATACTCTTAAAGGCTAGTAATAACTTACTAACTTTTTATAAACTCTTCATATATGAAGCCTTGGTACAAAACGTGACCAGGGAAATAGAAGGAAAAGAAACACCCAGATGATTGCATTCTGTAGTATGATCTGCCAGGTTGTACTTGCCCTTGCTCTGCAGAAGCAGGAACCTTGATGATCCTCAGATAGCAAAACCACACGTGCAAACGGGGGGGGGACGGACTCAAACTTTGGGGGTCGGACTCGATGATCTATTGAGGTCCCTTCCGACCCTAACATCTATGAATCTATGAAACTATGAACTCTCCTGGCCAGGACATCTCCTTCCTTGGGCAGATCCTTTTATAATTAATCTACTCTGTTTCAGTGAGTTTTAAGGTAAAATGCCCAGTATTTCTGAAAATTATGCTGTAAGTAAACATAGTAGTTAAGTGAGAAAATATTACATAGTTTTATGAGAAATACTAACACTGAACTATTTATATCAATGTAGAAATCTTCTGTTAGCAAATATAGTCTGAGAATGTAATTAATTATCTTGAGCTAGTCTGTATTCTTATTGAAAAAGAGCATATGCCCCATGCTGGAGTAGCCTGCTGAGAGGCACCAACTGAACTGATTAATAGTCTCCTCAGCTCAAATATTTTCTCTGCTTGTAAATAAAATAAATTAAAATGAACACACTAAAATAAAGTGATGAAATATAAGCAATGTATTTCCTTGGCTTCAAAGATCCTTTAGGCCAAAAGTGTTGCTCTTAAAAACGGGGTTTTAACCTACTGTTTTAAGAATTGACACAACATTCGGTTGATTAATAGCAGAAAGACTTGCCTTAATAACTACCAACAAGCTACAAAGCTAAATGACAGAAAAATATTCTTTCCTGGTATAAAATGAGCTATTACAGAGAGTCTTGGAAGTCCCAGTACTTATTTAGCTGCACTAGTGTTTTCTCACCAGTGCAGGCAGGGAAGCTGGTCCAGTCTTGCAGCCTTACCCTTGGGCTGGGTGCAGTATGGCTTCTTGATCTTTCCTGGACTGCACACCTTGCTGGGAAATCTGCTTATTTCTTATAGTGCTTAATTTTACAGCTTCACAGCATTTTTCCTTGATTGTTGGCCGATTAAAATCCAAACAAAACGGGGGGTGGGGGGGAAGGGTGACCATCATATTACAATTGTTAAATTGCTTGGGTCTTGTTTTTGAATTTGTTTAGGTATGAAGACTTGTGTTTCTTGCAGCTATTGACTAGCTGGGCAACTAAATGTGATGGGCCCTGAGTGGTCAAACGGGATGCTTAGAGGCACTGGTTACCAGACCTGTCTTTGGGTATTTGTTTATCAATGGGGCACATGCACAATAGCTTGTACCAGTGATACCTTAGTTACAACACTCCAGACACACACTGCGTGATTGAGACATGTGTAGCACCTTGGACAGTGGATGCCTGTTCTGAGAAACGTGAGGATGCCACGCACAGGACATCTTACCTACATCTTTTGCAGCAGGGACGGGGCACGTCCAGCCCGCAGGCCCAATCCAGTCGGCCGGGGACTCCATTTCCCAGCAACCCCTGCCCACATGGCGTGTGCCAGTCTCCATGGAAACCCCAGCCTCAGCCACGTGAGTGAGCGCCTCAGGGGGCTTCTCTGGAGCTGCTGGGAAATGGAGTCCTCAGTTCACTCCAAAAAATATATAATAATAAAAGAAAGAAAAAAAGTTTGCTCCGGAGCCAGGGCGGAGCTGCGACGTGTAGCCTGCGCGCTCTGGGCGGGGGCGCGTGTGCCGGGATCACTCCTTGCAGCAGTGACAGCCTGTCTGGAGCTGGGGCAGCTCTGCCCTGGCTCCGGAGCAAACTTCTTTTTTGGGGTTGTTTTTTTTTGCCGACTTCATTTCCCGGCAACTCCGAAGCAGCCCCTGCGGCGCTCTGCCGCGCTGCTCCCGCCTGGCTGAGGCGGGGCGGGGTCTGCGTGGAGGCCGGCACAAGCCGGGGGGGCAGGGCAAGGGG